>NC_054371.1:199296990-199501990 GCF_017654675.1 Xenopus laevis
GGTGGAGGTCCTAATAATAAAAAAAAAAGAGGCACAGAGGCTGACATGAAAACCAGTGCAGCCTGCGGGAAAATGCCTACAATTGATCATGAAGATATTGTGATGAGGAAGACACAGATTGGTACTGGATAGATCACCTAGGACTGTGTATATGTCTGTGTATATGTCTATATGGGCATTCTTTCCTATTCAACCTAATGTCTTAATAACTTGTAGACTCCATATATAGTTCCATGCTATATCACCAACGGAGTAGAATTGCACATACATTTCACTCCTTCATAATGCCATACTGTTATATTCAATATTTCAGGGGTGAGGGAGCTGTTCAGCCAACCAAAAATATTGACATGGGAACAACTATTTATATAATGAAGTGGAAATCTGGCTGTGCTGCAACCAATATTTTAAAATGACTCTATTACCTCATTGTTGGCATGGTTGTAATTGGCATATTCAGTGTAGCATAAATATATTTGTGCGACCCCCTAGGTATATCAGAAAACATATGCCCACACAATATGAGTACAAATGTATTTATTTAATGAGCAGAAAGCTTGATTTCTTACAGAAACACATCTGTTCCATAATGATATGTTTGCATTCTGCCCTGATGCTATTTGGTTTTACCCAACCGAAATTATTGTTATGCAATTAGATCCTAGCGTTTGTCTATGGAACTCTTCTAAACACATTAAGGCTAATTGGAAAATGAACTCCAAAACAATATTAAGAATCATAATAAATGGTGTATTTTGCAACGTACAATATTTCTCTGGAAAAATAACACCGAATGCATCAATGTCAAAACGGCGTGAGTGTGCGCCAGATGGCTCTGTTACACAAGTGCATTTTATTTGACTAAATAGAAATATAATTAGCTCTGCATACATGGATTGGCAACTAGTGCTGCTACAAATGGGATCTACCTGCTTGGTTTATTTACATGCCTCTAAACACTGTAGTATTCTTGTGAATAAATACATGGTAATCTATGTGTGTATCATTAGTTCATAATCAAGCTCAACATGTGTGCCTTGTTTTCCTCTTTAACATGATAGGTAAACAAATGAATAAATGAAGAATTCCCAAGCTACACAGTATATATATATATATATATATATATAATATATGTATATATATTTTAAACGATTCTTGTATTTTAAAGGCAATTGTGCATCTAATGTGGAACTATATGTACATGTAATAAAGTAAGAGGTAATAAAGTAAGAGTAAGCCAGGTGCAGGTACAAAAATCTAGAAGTGTGCATACTGGGAAAGGGTCCTGCACAAAGAAATCTACTAACAATAATAATAAGAGGGCTCATTTATGACTGCAAATGCAGTGAGCAAAGCGCAATTTAAAGTGTAATTATCATGTTTTTCCATAATGCAGCATTTCCCCCCCAGAATTTCAGAGTTGTTGCACCTGATGCAATTGCATTCTGCCTGATGAAATTGCAGGCGATTTATTGAAATCAATGAAACTGGGCTCTCACCTTGTTACAAATCGGATGCAATAACGCTGAAGTTCTTTTGGATGTTCATTGTGAGGTCTGCACTCAATTCTTTAGACACCTATTGAACCCAGGGGAAGTGATGGGCGTATTTGGGGCGTTTTGCTTAGCAGAAAAATTTGTGAATTTCCTGCAAAATTCGTGAAACTGTGGAATGTTTGCGAAACGCCGCTGGTGTCTAGTTTTTGACGCCGGCGTCCATAAAAATGTCCATTTTCTTTTGATGCCGATGAATTTTCGCATCGGTTTTGCGAATTAATTCACCGGGAATCGCGGGATTTCACAGCTTTCAATAGCAATACACATACAAATAACTTAAAACCATAAACAATTTGTAATAAATGTATATTGCAAAGTTACTTAGATTTATGTTTTCTTTTAGTATATGAAATATTTTTGGGTTGATTTTAGGTATCCATTGGTCAAAAAACATATATCCTTTGCAAGGAGTCTTGCGGCCCACGGAGTAATTGCTGCAATGTTTATCTTCCTGCAATGCCTGACACCCTACTACACTCTGTATGCTGGACATTTTGGGATGAGGGAGAGCTGCAGGCAATGAGCTGCTAATTTGAGTGTTAATATAATATATTTATTAGGGTATATTTATCTGCAGGTTCAGATATACATTATTTTTTACTTTCTTTCATGCAGCAGAAATGCTAGAGATGTGATGGTAGCTGGTCAGATATGGGATGTAGGTACAAGTGAGTAACTTCTGATTGTAGGTTTGGTCTGTAGAGTAAGAACTGTGCAGGTCTGTTCACTGATTATGAGTTTTTTCCTCCAAGGCCCGGAGGAGCATTTCTAACAGGCAGTTTCCCATGAGAATCACCGCTGTCGGCATCCTTGGCAACAGATAAAAGGTTATTTGAAATGAAATAACTTTTTAATCCATACGCATGACACAGTTGTTTTAGAACAGAAATTGATCCACTTTATCACCAACCACATGGCATGTACCATAACATACCCCCCTGTGGCTTTAGGAAATGTTCCAATAAAAGGAGCACAGGCCATTTAGCAAACAATATGTTTTTGTCAAACACAGCAAAAAGTAAATCAAAGGAATAACTTTCTGTGAATTATTTGATTGCAGTTAAATCCTTTCCATACAATCGTCCTATCATGTTCCTGCTGTTGTTTGTGAATCAGATATACAACATTAAAAGCAGGTTGTAAACAAGGACTGCAGGCAAAGTAAACTATTTATGCTACACTTTGTAATAACCGTACAGACATTTTCTGATATAAAGCAGACATTGTGGGCATTATTTCGGGGAGGGAAAGTCAAAAAACAGGTGCAAAGTGCCATATTTTCTGTCCACAATGCGCCCAGCTCCCAGAGCTTGTGTCTCTTTGTGCTCCCAGAAGTACTGCTGGAACAAAGGGATCAGAGGGTACAAGGTGCTCGACAACTCCATACTTAATTCCTGCTGAGGGTGAGTGTTAAATGAAGGGCTCCATTAGGCTTGCGTCATTTTTTGATTGGACATTATGTCATGAGAAAGTTATGTACGGGGGAGAGAACTGGGGAAACTGTCAGTTAAGGGAGCAAGGACTGGGAGGGCCAAGGGCATATTTGTACCTGGTTTTGTCATAAATACACCAGCAGGGTGGAGACCCCACTTGGAATGGTAGTTATTGCAATTAAACAGCCCCAGCCCTGATGTAAACAGAAATTTGTTGAACAATTGCTGCACAATATATCGTTATGTATTTTGTGTAATACAGGGGGCACTCTGGTAAATTACTGCCCTCATAATGTGTATTGGATATCATTTTAACTATTGTAATACTGGATATATGAACTTTAATAAACAATTAACTAGGGGGGTCCAACCTAGGCATGTCTCAAAAGCAAAAGACAGAGAGGGCTAGTGTGATGAGCAGCCCTGAGCTCCACCAAGATTTGCTAATGGGGTCAGTGCTAGTGTGAGGGAATTTTGTTGCCAGGTTTCATTGCAAAAAACACCCATAGACTAATGTATTGTGTCCTGAAAAAGCCGCTGAAAAAAAGTAAAATTTTTGCAGTTTCTCACATTTTTCAGCAAAACAGGAGAAATTCACCCATCACTAGTCCGTGCTTCTGTAATTATTACATAAGTACTATGTCTATGAGTAGCGGGTAGGGTAGGAATTCTAGGACTCCAGAGAGCCAAAGCATTGCCCAATCAATTGGAGGTACCAGTGGATTGCTTTATGATATTGGCTCCCAGCAAAGTTTCACATTCAATATAAATATTCCTGTGTAACCCGTGATCCACCATCATTTATCCAAATGGGAAGAACCAATGATTCCTTATTCTGTATTTGGTTTAGCAAGTGCACTGCGCTGTTGGAGCCAAATGGTGCAACACCGACTACCCTATTTGTATCCAACAAACTCCAAAAGCTATGGACTTCAACTGACTACATTTATCTGCTGCTGAAACCTCTTGTGGAATGCTGGGAGCTGTAGTCCTTAGCAGCTTTAAGGCACATCTATGCATGTTCACAGCCATTGAGATGTGGGTATAGTGGATACAAAGCGTAACTAAACCCAAAACTATAAAGTCATATAATTGTATTTAGAAAGAATTGCAATTTACATTATTTTTCTATTTTTAGTGGTTTCTATATTTGAACCTTATACTGCTAATATCAGGCTTTGGTCTTAACAGGTCTTTTTTGAATCAGAGCGTCAGCGACCTCAACTGTCTATCTACTTTGTATCCAAGGTTAGATTACTGTATACTACAAGTTATTGAGGGGGAAACAAAAACAGAAAAATTGAAGTAATAATATAGTGTAGTATTTTTAAGAATATTTATCAACACCCTTAGTGCTTCTTGATATCAACCAAACATATAGTTATTATTTAAGTACAAATATTCACTTCAGTGTGGGGGATCTCTGATTGGCTCCGGACGTCACGTGTCACATAATCCGGGTTCCCGGCCAAGGAATCACTTCCTACACGATATTACGGATTTCTCAAACACGATTTCCAAAGTATAAAATATTGTACTTTATTTGTTCATTACATATTATCAGCTAAGGTACAGTGCATATGAATCAACACTATTGGTTATTATTTAAGTGAAAAACATTTTTTGGAAAAAAATAGGAAAAATATATATAATATTAAAAAATATTATTAGGAGCAGTGCGGTTCTAAGGATTGGGTTTTTTCACTAATCTACGGATAAACATCCACAGCATCTGTAAAATCTATATAGCTTAAAGTGCAGGTTATACTATATCACTTTTTTGTTTCTATTTTTTTGTATATTTCATTTTTTTATTTTTTTATATTTAAAAATATATATATTTTAAATTTTCACTATATGTTTGGTTGATATCACTTTCACCAACGGAGAACATTTTTTTAGCGGACACGCACAAACTGAAATATAAAGGAAGCACTAAGGGTGTTGATAAATATTCTTAAAAATACTACACTATATTATTACTTAAATTTTTCTGTTGTTTTTTCCCCTCAAGAACCTGTGGTTCCTGAGGTATACAGTAATATAACCTTGGATATTGTTTTTAAAACAAGCAGAGCTGAGCCCTAGTGATTGCTGGACTGGGAACACACCGTTCTGGAGAGTCGAACCTGTAATTTGATATTATCTACTTTGCATGAATTGTCTGTGTGGTTTCATCCCTAGGGTCGCTAACTTTCAGTTGAGCCAAAAGCCCGGTATTAGCAGCCTAAAAATGCAAATATCTCAAAAACCAAAATAGAAAATGAATGTAAATTGCAAAAATGCTTAGAGAATCACCCTGAGAAAGTTTATATTCACAATGGTGTATGGGGTTACTGAACACCATTACAGCTGCCCAAAAGTGCAGCAATACTGTAATGCAATAAAACAGAACTTTATACAGTTTAATGTGTACATATTCATTCAATTCAATTTATACTTGCCTCATGGGAAAACAACTCTGAATATGTAAAGAGCCAATCATAAACCAGATCGATAGATTATAGGATTTGTAGTGCAATTCCAAAAATCAGCACACGATGGCGCAGCCTGACCTGTAGATCCCATTAACATAGGCCATAAAAAACAGGAGGACAGTTTTTTTTTTTTACAAGAATACAACTAACCCATTTTTATTGTAATTAATACAATACTGTAATCAGTCGGGATATTGTTTTAGCAGAAAAGAGCACGACAACAAAAAACACTGAAGATGAATAAATCCCTGTTCAAAATGAATAAATCTGCTCAACCCCAGGCCAGTGCTCCTATCAGCAGAAAACTGCACCGGCCTGGGGTTATACCAGTGAGTACCACAGAGAGATCAACTTCAGTCTTCTTCTTTTTTCAAATTTCCAAGGGCAAATGCATGCGCAGTAGAATGAAATATGCAACTTTTTAGTTAAAGTTCAGCCTTTCGTTCTACTGCGCATGCGCAGCCATGCGAAGAAGGTGGAAGACGGAAGTAGATCGCTCCATGGTGCTCACTGGTATAACCCGGGGGCTTTCAGGTAACTAAATACATTTAGGGGCAAGTGTACTAAAGGGAGAGGTGACTAACGCTGGAGAAAATTCGCCTGCGTGACGTCATTTTGGTACTTCGCCGATTTACTAAAGGGTCCGGATGATGAAAGAAAATGACAAAGGCACTCATTCACACTCAATCGCCGGGCAAAGTTGCGCTCGGGCGAAGGGACGAAACTGCGCAAATTCACTAAGTTGTGAATTTTACTGAACGTTACCTCTTGCGACAGACTTGCTTTCACCACCTCAGACCAGGACAAGTGCAATAGACACGAAACGCGTCAGACCTCATGGCGCTGGGTTCGCAGTGTATCAAGATGTTTGAATAAAGTATTTTACTCACAATCTGAAGAAAAAGCGATTCCTTTGAAGTGGACTCCGGGAGTGCGCTGTCCAAACCATTTGTGTGTGTAGCGGATACGTTCCCCCTAGTGACGGACTCAGGGCGGCAGCACCTGGTTCACAACAAAGTCCGGGTAAGCCTGTGAGACACATTTACAATTCGTGTACTGTTGGGAGTTATAACCATTCCAGCTCAGTAGCGACAGGTCTGGGGTTGGAAACACCCGGACCATGAAGTAGAAACGGTGAGCGCGAGTATCAATTTGTGTAGGCAGCTGCGGACTCATATTTAAAAATAGAAACCCTGAATTTAACGCTGGATGTGTTATATACAATAGAGTAGATAGGACTTCCTCAAAAGTCCCAAAAAATGCTGGCATCTTTTCCTTTTTTCAGGGTGATAGGCAGCAAAAGAACGTAAATTTTGGGGTAACTGGCTTCCCCCCTACATTTCCTAACATATGGCACATACACTATACACTGGGCTCATGTGTAGTGCAATATAACAACTTTATTTTATTTTATTAAACTTCCCTGGGCTTGTGTAATGTTGCTGCAACAAATATGTCCATTTAACTTTAACTTCCCACTGTATGCAAATTAGCCAACGCTAGCGCAACTTGCCGAATTAACGCTAGTGCAACTTTGCCAGCGTACGGCACCCTGGATGTAACGTCGCATGTTAGTGAATTAGCATTGTCTGAGTGAATTTTTACCTGGCGAAGTGTTGCACTGCCTGCGAAGCCGTCGCTGGCTAATTTTCGGCACTTCGTAAATTTGCCCCTATGTATGATGTAGAGAGGGATATTCTAAGACAATTTGCATTAGTTTTTTTTATTATTTGTGGCATATTTGAGTTATTTAGCTTTTAATTCAGCAGCTTTCCAGTTTGCAATTTCACCAATCTGTTCTAGGCTCCAAATTATCCTAGCAGCCATGCATTGATTTGAAGAAGAGACTGGAATTTAATTGGAGAAGGTCTGAAGAAAAAGACGAGTATAAAAAGTAACAATAAAAATAAATGTGTAGCCTAAGGGGTCTTACTGACGAGTGGTTGAAGCTGTGCTCCTGTGCGTTCTGTTTTTCTGTGTTCAGTCGCAGGAGAGCGCAGGAATAGACGCATTTAGCTTTTTTCAGGTGCGTGTAGGCGCCAAACGCAGGAAAAATGCAGCATGTTGCGTCTCAACCTGCATTCGGCGCCTACACGCGCCTGTGTGAGTACAGCCCCATTGAAAAAAGCTAAATGCGTCTATTCCTGCGCTCCCCTGCGGCTGAACGCAGGAAAACGGAATGCAGGGGAGCGCAGTTTCAACCGTTCATCAGTAAGAGCCCTTACAGAGCATCTGGTTTTTAGATGGGTCAGTGACCCCATTTGAAAGCTGGAAAGAGTCAGAAGAAGAAGGCAAATAATTAAAAACATATAAAAATAGATAATGAAGACCATTTGAAAAGTTGCTTAGAACTAGCCATTATATAACCTACTAAAAATGAACTTAAAGGTGAACCACCCTTTTAGTTGCAGGTAAGTGCAAACCACACAAGAAAATAAATAGAAACAAGCTGGTCTTGAAACACAGAAAGCTCCTGGTGGGTATTGGAATGGATCTCCCTCTGAACTGGCACAAACTAAGCTCTAGATACACAAACAAATACAAAATAAAGGACTGGCATGGAATGGAAACTTGCATGTTTACACTGATATGTTATTTATATATGTTATATAGAAGAACATCAAATTGCTTCCTAGCAGCAGATGTGTATACAGGATCATTGTAGATTTTCAGACTAGTGAGGAGGTGGGAGGTTTCTAATACATAAACTCATAAACATTTAGAATTCTAAAGCATTTTTTTTTTTTTTGCATATACTCAAATGAATTTTAATAAAACAGATATGTGTAGTACTGTGTCCCATGGACATCACTGCAGGTGTGTGGTCACTTGATTTATAAACCTTATCAACTGGGGGCCAAATGCAGCTCTGAATGGGTTACATGCAGCTCTGTGTGAGCTCTGAGACCATGTTAGAAATTAAAGGGCTAATTTACTAACACAGGTGCTGATTTTGACCAGTGCAGTTACCCATAGCATCCAATTAGACCTTTGTTGTAGACTGAAAAGCTAATTGCTGATTTAGAGAAGAACTGCATCGTTACATAATTGCTGATAAGTTTTCACGTGTTATTTATTACATCCTATATGTTTTTAGGAAACAATGCAAAATTATGCCAAAATGATATAAACATAAAAGTGTGTGGATTTGGTCAAAAACTCCCTGCATTTCTGTGAAAAGGATACCCTGTTAGCAGCAGTGAAGTTAGAAGTCTCTGAGAAAGGAATGGGACTGTGGGATATAGGGTATAGCAGGCAACAACACTTTGTAATAATATTTTCAATAAGCATTAATTTAGTTGTTGTTAAAATAAATCTCCCAGCAGAAATAAGGCTTTTTCTGGGCCCAGGGAGTCACAGCTAAAGCTAAGAGTAACTAAAGAAGTAGCAAGAAATATTATACATTATGTTTTGTGCTTCTGTACCAGCCCAAGGCAACCACTGCCCTTTAGCAGTAAAGATCTGTGTCTCCAAAGATGCCCCAGTAGCTCTGCATCTTCTTTTCTGCTGATTCACTGCACATGCTCTGTGCTGCTGTCACTTACTGAGCTTAGGGACCGACTCACAATATACAGTACACATAGAATAGAAATGTCACAATAAAAGGCTGATTAGTAATTAATACAGGTCATTACTACATGGCAGCACAGAAACCAGTGCAACTAACATCAGAATTTAATAATCAGCCCTGTAGCATCAGCTTATATTTAGGGATGCACCGAACCCAGGATTCGGTTCGGGATTCGGGCAGAATTCAGCCTTTTTCAGCAGGATTCGGATTCATCCGAATCCTTGTGCATGGCTGAACCGAATCCAAATCCTAATTTGCATATGTAAATTAGGTGTTGGAAGAGACATCACGTGACTTTTTGTCACAAAACAAGGAAGTAAAAAAACATTCCCACCTTTTCCTTTCCCTTCCCTAATTTGCATTCGGATTCAGTTCAGTATTTGGCTGAATCTTTCATAAAGGATTTGGGGATTTCGAATCCCAAAAAAGTGGATTTGGTGCATCCCTACAACCCCTAATCTTAGCTTCTCAACAGCTGCTCAGAGCCCACTGAACATGTGAGTGTCACAGACACTTTCCAAGATGGTGACCCCCTGTGACAAGTTTGAAGTTCATTGCTGCTATTGACAAGCTGAAACTTTAGGCCGGTGCAATAAGTATAAAAATTAAATAGAAATATAAAATATGGCATTTTTAGCCATATTCATTTTAAGGGATTAGTGCTCATTTAAAGGGGTTGTTCACCTTCCTACTCTTATTTCAGTTCAGTTGGTTTCATAAAGACTTTATCCAATTACTTTAAATTTTCTATTTGTGACCATTTTTCTGATATTTTCTAAAATAAAGTTTCGTTTTTCACCTTCTTATATCTTTCTGAAGCAGCTCTTGGGGGGGGGGGCACTGACTTTGTAAACTGTTCCAAACTGATACCCTTTGGAGTATCGGTTCATTAAAGGCAGCTGTTAGAATTGATACAATAGTTACTAATACTCCAGAGATGCTGCTGAGAAATGTATCAACTAATGGAGCAAAATTGTAACAGTTCAGAATCTGCACCTGAATTACTGAGCTGCCAGACTCCAGATACACCAGAGACACAAACATCAACTTTAAACTTCAATTTTGGAAAAATAAAAAATGGAAAGTGAACAATCTGAATACAATCAGACTGAAAAAAGTAAACAACCCCTTTAAAGGAGAAGTCAACCTGTATGGGGAAAAAATACCTGCCCCCTTCCCCTGTGTAGGCCCCCATCCCTCCTCCCCCCCGGCCTACCTGTCCCCCCCCCCGGACAAATACCCCTAACTTGTTATTCACCCCTCGGCGCAGGTCCTCTGCTGCCGAGTTCACGGGCGCCATCGTCTCCCGAGCGCTCTTCTTCCTGCTTTGCCCAGCGTTTTTTGGCGCATGCGTAGTACGAGGCATTTACTGGTAAGGAACTTCTGCGCATGCACCGAAAGTCATGTCATTTTCAATCTTTTTTTCAGAAACGTTGTGACTTGCGGCGCATGCACAGAAGATCCTTACTGGTAAATGCCTCGTACTGCACATGCGCCAAAAAACGCTGGTCAAAGCAGGAAGAAGAGCGCTCGGGAGAAGATGGCGCCCGTGAACTCGGCAGCAGAGGACCTGCACCAATGGGTGAGTAACAAGTTAGGGGCATTTGCACTTGCAGAACCTTTGGGTGCTGATAGAAGGAAGACCTTTGTGGTGATTTCCAGTAACACAATATTCACCCACATGTGGATATAGTATTTCTATTACATACACTCATGTTCAGCATTCATTTTATCGCCTTTCTTCTTTTTCTTACTCCAGCATGATAAGCAAAAAACTTAATTTTGAGAGAATAAACATTTGCAGTAATACAGCACAGAAAGGTTAATGGCACAAGCACATTTCAGGCAAATCTGGGCAAAGGAAGGGACACAAAACAAGTGGATTAGAGACACATATCTGTGGCTGGTGTGTAGGATAATTAGAATAAGTATTAATAATAACATTTGTCCTTCTTTCTTGGGGACAATTCTATTTCTACATAACAGGTGGGTTTTGTGTACACACTACAGTGTATGAACTGATCACTGCACAACTCTTTGTCCTGTGTCCTTGCCTGGTTTCTATACAAAGGCACGAACTGATGACCAACACAGCAAATTTGCTTCTTTTCCTTCATCACTCACAGGAGAAGCAAACATTGCAGGCAGCCTCAGTAATTCCTTCTGCTTGGAAGGGTTTTGCTGGCATGCAAGCTAGTTGTGAAGATACCAGGCTCAGCCATCTGAAACATGCGGCTCCATCCAGCAATGCTTACTATGCTTATGAATGGCAACTCTGCACAATATCATTTCATGATGTACTTTTCTTATCAAGAGAAAAAGTAACAGTTTAGTCACTTGTCCACAGGTAATGCAGCTGAGCCTTGTATCTTGTATATTAAATACATAGCCAGCCAGGGACAGGTGTTTGGAACCTTGAGTGGCCTTGAATCTTATATAAATAATATAAATTATTTGGAGGCCGGATATACAGGTATGGGATCCGTTATCTGGAAATCCATTATCCATTATTACACGGTACGGTACAGTCATATGAAAAAGTTTGGGAACCCCTCTCCGCCTGCATAATAATTTACTCTACTTTCAACAAAAAAGATAACAGTGGTATGTCTTTCATTTCCAAGGAACATCAGCAAGGAGTACTGCGGTGTTTTCTGAACAAATATTTTTAGTGAAGTAGTATTCAGTTGTTTAAAATTAAATCAAATGTGAAAAACTGGCTGTGCAAAAACTTTTGTACCCTTGTAATTTTGTTAATTTTAATGCATGTAACTGCTCAATACTGATTACTGGCAACACCAAGATGGTTGGATTAGCTCAATTAACCTTGAACTTCATAGGCAGGTGTGTCCAATCTTGAGAAAAGTTATTTAAGGTGGTCAATTGCAAGTTGTGCTTCTGTTTGACTCTCCTCTGAAGAGTGACAGCATGGGATCCTCAAAGCAACTCTCAAAAGATCTGAAAACAAAGATTATTCAATATCATGATTTAGGGGAAGGCTAAAAAAAGCTATATCAGAGGTTTAAACTGTCCGTTTCAACTGTAAGGAATGTAATCAGGAAATGGAAGGCCACAGGCACAGTTGCTGTAAAACCCAGGTCTGGCAGGACAAGAAAAATACAGGAGCGGCATATGTGGAGGATTGTGAGAATGGTTACAGACAACCCAAAGATCACCTCCAAAGACCTGCAAGAACATCTTGCTGCAGATGGTGTATCGGTACATCGTTCTACAATGCAGCACAATTCGCACAAAGAACATCTGTATGGCAGAATGATGAGAAAGAAGCCCTTTCTGCACTCACGGCACAAACAGAGTCGCTTGTTGTATGCAAAAGCTCATTTAGACAAGCCACAGTCATTTTGGTTCCATCATGCTGTGGGGTTGTGTGACTAGTTCAGGGACTGGGGCCCTTGTTGAAGTCGAGGGTCGGATGAATTCGGATGAATTCAACCCAATATCATCAAATTCTTCAGGATATTGTTCAAGCATCAGTCACAAAGTTGAAGTTACACAGGGGTTGGATATTCCAACAAGACAATGACCCTTAACACACTTCAAAATTTACAAAAGCCATTTATGCAGAGTTAGAAGTACAATATTCTGGAATGGCCGTCACAATCCCCCGACTTGATTATCATGGAAAATCTATGGGATGATTTGAAGCAGGCTGTCCATGCTCGGCAGCCATCAAATTTAACTGACCTGGAGAGATTTTGTAATGGTCAAAAATACCGCCATCCAGAATCCAGACACTCAAAGGCTATAGGAGGCGTCTAGAGGCTGTTACATTTGCAAAAGGCTCAACTAATTATTGATGTAATCTCTCTGTTGGGGTGCCCAAATTTATGCACCTGTCTAATTTTGTTTTGATGCATATTGCATATGTTCTGTTGATCAATACACTTTATGTCACTGCTGAAATACTACTGTTTCCATAAAGCATGTTATACAGTATAGTAAAAAGGATTTGCTCGTTTGAAAGCTCAGCCAATGATAAACAAAACTCCAAAGAATTAAGAGGGGTTCCCAAACTTTTTCATATGACTGTATTAGAATCACATTACCTGCAGCAAGTACAAAGTTGAAATGAACCGGCAACTGATCCTGCCATGTGTCTTGTGAACTTGAGTACACAATAAAGCACAGACAGCCCTGCTGTATTAATATGAGCAAATATATTCCCCAATGCTAGCACTAGAATTTGTTATTATTAAGGTAAGGTAATGATACAAAGCATCATTTATAAATGTGGCTAATTAGGCAAATCATCATGGAATACTTTCCCCCAGAATTCCAGTGTAACAAGTTGTGTCCATGACAAAATACACCAATATGGACACATTTGTTTGGGCAAATTACTTGCAGTTTCTACAGGATTTGTGTTATAATAATGTGTTAAAATTGATTCAAAATGCTTTGGGCTGGTGTAAGAGCCAAAAGTTTGTCCTCGAAATAAATGAAACTTTTAGAGCAAGATAAGACATGAGTGTGCATTTCCTTCAATACATGGCCATCTCATTTTTTTGTGGATTGCACCCAGTTGCCATGCTTCTGATACATAAAATGTAAATGCCAGGATTCTTGCACATATTTGAACGTTTAATAAACAGGCTAGGTCCCTTTTGAATGATTCTGTCATGGGAAAACATGTTTTCTACAAACTGCAATAGTTAATAGTGCTCCTCCAGCAGACTCCTACATCGAAATTCATTTTTCAAAAGAAAGAAACACATTTTTCTAAATCTAATTTTTAAATCTGACATGGGTTATACATGTTGTTGGTTTCCCAGGTACCCCAGTCATCTGACTTGTGCTCTGATAAACATCAGTCACTCTTTACTTCTGCACTGCAGATTGGAGTGATATCACCCCTTTCCTTTTCCCCCCCAGCAGCCCACCAGCAGAACAATGAGAAGGTAACCAGATAACAGCTTCCTGACACCTGCATTGCAAAAAATGCTCTCATGCCTTACCATGTGGTATATATACCATGTGGTATAAAAATCCAAGTCCAGCCAACCAGCCAAAGTCACGTCTCCTTTAGTTACATTAAGTAGTAGAAATAGTAGTCTGCCAGAAAGCAGTTGCTGGCTCTTTCTGAGAACATGGTATCAGGCACAATGAACTGAGATGGCTGCCTACACACTAATATTACAACTGAAAACTACATTTATTGGTTCAAGAATACAATTTTAAATTGTAGAATGAATTACTTGCAATGCACACTGTGTAATTTAGTAATATAAACTATACCATAAAAATAATGACAGAATCCCTTTAAAAGTGTTAACTTATAGGGGCAGATTTATCAAGGGTCGAATTTCAAAGTTGAAAATACTTTGAAATTCGACCATCGAATTGAATATCGAAGTCGAAGGTTTTTTTCATTGAATTTGGCCATTTGCAGTCGAAGTAAAATCGTCCGATCGAACGCTTACATTTTAGATTCGAAGAATTTCAGGGATCGATCTAACAATTTTTCTTTGACTTCAAAAAACTTCTCTGCTGCTCTAGAAGGTCCCCATAGGCTAACATAGCACTTCGGCAGGTTTGAAGTCAAAGTTTTTTTAAAGAGACAGTACTTCGATTATCGAATAGTCGAGTATTCTAACTATTTTACTTCGAATCGAATTCGAAGTCGTAGTATCCTATTCGATGGTCGAAGTATCCAAAAAAATTACTTCCATTTTTTTTACTTCGAAAATTCCCTCAAATTCACTTTGGCTTTGATAAATCTGCCCCATAGTGTTAACAGTTGGAAACTCACCTTGCTGTGATAGTCTTCATCACTTTTCTGTGAAAATCATTAAAGGCTCAAAAGAACAAAGTAGCCATCATTTTCCCTTTCCAAAGTACAGCGTGTGCGCTATATTTTATCCCAAATTGAAATATAAAACCAAGAAGATGGATGAGTTTTCCTTTCCCTTGCTGACGTTCAGCCATTTGAAGCCCCTTTTAATGGGAGAAACAGCTGTTGGAGATAAGGAGTAATTTCCACCAAGATTTGCAGTACAGCTCATTCTGTGACTTCTCGGCTTCAAGAGTCCCACGAAAGTATTTTTTAAAGCAAACAAAGATGTTCAATTCCTGTCAAATCACCGTAATAAACCGCTTACGTCTGAGTAAATATGGCCTGCCGGATAAGTCCATACTAAATTTGTCTTCCTTTGCACAATGAAGTTAGATTGTATATGACCACTGGAAAATGAAAGGTTTGTGTCGTACATAATTCAATGTGATTAGTGCTGCAAAGTTATTTGGCTGTGTTCTACCTATGGAAACGAGTATGGTTCATATTAGAAGAGACGTTTTTCCCATAGTAATGACTTAAACATATGACTCTTCAAACAAGGTTAATGGTTGGACATTGTGATATTTTACATGATGCCACATATGACTATTGCTAATTTTATTTACACGAGCTCTATGCATTTTACTATAATGGAGGAGAAAAGTGATTCCGCTTATTCATGGGAAAAATAAAGGACGTTTTCAATCTGGAAAGTTTCAAGATGGGTGTCTGAGCTGGGCCAAGATCAACCACAGGGCCCACTTTGGACTATTATTATTATATTTATTTAGATAACATCAACATATTTGCAGCCCTTATATTATACATAATTTACAATAATTCATAGATTGGGTGTTGTTGTCTGGCATGTTGGTTGGGCAAGTGGTGCCTAATTCACCTTCTTTGTTGCTGTAATGCTGCCTGTTCACCTCTCCCTCTTGTCCTATCAGCCATCAGCATTTAATTGCACAGTCTGGCCTTGATCATTTCATAACACTGTGGTCCCTCAAGATCCCCCCAGGAGGGCTCGGAGCAGTCCCAGATAAGGGCTCATCTTGGAAGCATCAGAACTGGGAAGAATGGCTCAAACAGATACATCTGAAATCCCATTTGAATATCAGAGTGAGAGTTGGGGTGAATATGTTTTTGCTGTCATAGATATCCTTAAACTATGACCTAATGTTGATATGCTAATACTTTCCTATATCTGTACTCATTTCTTGAAATAAGAGTGCCCCTGATTAAAAGCTGAATCTTCAAGTCAGACTTGAACTGAAAAAGTTGAAAACCACTGCACTAAAGGCGTTTGCTACTTAGAATCCTTAATTTCCTTGAGCCTCCCCCAAAATATTATATCTGTCTACACAAAATACATTTTGTAAATATAAAAAGTAATTTGCAGTAACAAAATTATGAACAGCATTTTTTAAACAGAAAACATCATGTATTTGTGAACACTTGTACAAAAAATCTAGTTGCAATACAAAATAAATGTCAGTACAAAATGAATTATGTAAACAAAAAAAAAGAATATATGTATTCACAGAATTACTTTTGCGATTATAACATTATTTTTGTTAGATTTGTTAGAAAATTAATTTTGTCTGAACACAATAAATACTGTGAGCACAAAAACGATTCTATTGTCCCAGAATACATCCATCCATACATTAATGTTGTGCTACCAAAACTGTTTTGTTACTAAAAAATTTATTTTGTGACTAGAAAATTATTTTTGTGACCACATAGATCTGATTTCTGGCTACAACATGATTATTGTCCTGTAAGAATGCATTTCTTAGAGGAGAGGTTATGTTATGTGGTCAAAAAGGAATTTTGTTTATGGAAAACACAATGCATACATTTTGGTTCTACAAAATGCATTTTGTGTTATAGAGTGCGTGGGGTATAAATGGCACATCATAGGCTATAGGTGGAAATACAGGTGTAGTCGCACTGGGGACCTGCCCATTGAATCCTAAATATTTAATTATTGCAACATTTCTTAACAATCTGCCAGTCCCATGCCAGCAGGAAGGCACTAGAGTATTAAAAAAACGTACATATATAGGAAAACATTGTGTATCAGTTGTTCAACAATTTTCCCAAGATTATCTAGAACAGCAAATAAGTGTTCATGCCAAATCTCTGCCTAACTGACCTTCAAGCTGGGCATTCAGGTGTATCTAAGAAAAAACACAGGCCTTCTCCCCTAACTGGCCTCAAGGTTGAGACCCTCCTGTCACTGCTCCGGGCCCTCCTGGTTTGGAAACCAATGTGCTGAGTTTCAACCTAAATAAACATACAATATTATGACAAGAGAAAAAGAAGTGTAATTACCTTAAATAAGCAACAGAGGGAGATCTCCGACAAAGGAAACATACAAATATAGAAGAGGCAATAAGAACAGGAGAAGGCCAGAAATAACCGATTTACATATTTGCAAAGCTTTTCATACAGGTGGGATTATGTCTCAAGTGGTCTAATCCCATTCTAATTCCAAGAGGCTGTAATTAGTCACCTGAGCTAGAAATAAATAGCACCAGTATAGGAGACAAACCTCTGGTTTACATTGATTGTTTTGACTTTATGATAGGAAGTTCACAAAATAAAAAGGAACTGACCAATGCACATTCTCTGCTCCAGTGTTTTACCACTAATTCATTTTCAGCAAGTGCATTTTGTAAAAACAGAGGTTTTTTAATGACAAGTTTAGAAACCTCACTGGAACTATAAATTAGAGGCTGCACAGTAGGAAGCATCAAGGGATTATTTTACCTTTAAAATAACTTTTAGTATGTCATAGAAGGGCATATTATTGTATTAATGTTGCAATGGGCCCTTGTTTCTCATTTGTCTCTTATCTGAACTGCTGTGTGGTAGCTAGGATAAACTGGACCTTAGCAACCAGAACACTGCCGAACAAAAAGATAAATTATTAAAATTTCACCAAAAAAAATGTTTTCTGTAATCTGTAATTTTACACATTGGAGCCTGTTCTAAAACATTCCAAGCTCAGACCAGGAAATAAAATGCAAAGAATAATTGAGGCCTCCCCATCGGTAGGAACTTTATACAAAGGTACAGAAAAGGTTACATACATTTCTGATAATGTAATGTTTCATAAAATGATAATTAATACAGCACCTTGTACTAGATCTAATACAACTAAGATATAATGAATCATTATTAGAATCAAAACAATCCTATTGGGTTTATTTAACGTTTAACTTAATTGTAAATACACAATGTATGGAGATCCAAATTATGGAAAGATCTCTTATTATCCAGAAAACCCTAGGTCCTGAGCAATCTGGATAACCGGTCCCATACCTGTAAATATATATAATTTGTCCAATATGCCAGCACTCAATCCACAGCGATTTACACGAGCCGCAAGATCAAAAATTGGTTGTATAACATACGATTCGATCAGCACTCTCTATAGGTGAAAAAAGTAATACATTTATTTAATCACGGATATATATATATATATATATATATATATATATATATATATATATATATATATATATATATATATATATATATTTACTGTATATGGTGACTTGCTAACCAAGTTGTGTTTTAGTATATACCATTTCATTTCTGCTTAATCCAAGAATGAGCTCTTCTTTTCTAGTGTTATAAAACATTGAAAACATTACAACCCTGCAATAAACAATCCGAGAAAGAATTTATGGCTGGGGGCAATTATCACCCTGAAATAATGTTGTTACAAGGCTGCCTTTGTGAGTCAGGACTAGAGTCGCACGAGATTTCCCAGCAAAGAAAATGCAAGTGCTTCCTGTGTCCTGGGGACTGGCATTGTGTTCCTCTTTATAAGACTCATTATGGCATGCAAGCAATCGTGTGAGGCGGGCAGCTGGCCCGCGGCCATTAACCAACATGCTAAGGGCTCCCATATAGGGATTGGTATAGGCCTAAGGGAACAAACCTTGGAATTCTTTGGGTAAACTTTTTGCTATTGGGACTAAGGGAACAAGGCACATGTAGGTGTGGTTAGTCTGTGGGACCTCCCATGACAGACTCTGCACTGATATCTCACCACAACTTGCTTGTTTCACTGAGACATTCCATGGGTCCATATCAGGTCTGGACTGAGAATTAAAATAGGCCCTGGCATTTCAGGTACACAGAGGCCCAATCAGCCCACATAGAGGCTCAAACAGCCCCCGCCAGCCCACTAAATAGTGACTTTCTATGGGACCCTCTGGCATTTGCCAGAACCCACAGATTGCCAGTCTGGGCCTGGTCCATATTCCTCTGCTAAAAAATATGATTTAAATCACAGAACCTGTCGTTCTCCCCTGTCACCACAGCCCCCCTGAGTGACGTCACGGCACATGCGAGCACGTGTTCATAAACACACATGGGGGCGGTGGGGGCCGTCAGGGTTGGCGTAGGGTGCCTGGTCAGCTTGGCCCGGCCCTGTCTGAGGTGACTTCTAATATCTAAGAGGGTACATTATTTATTATAATACATACGTCTCAGTAAGACTTGTGATAGAAATGACATGATTAAGCATCAATTATAACTGATGACATCACCAAGCACTGTTTATTAGGATATAATTCACTCGATATTGATGGCTCCTGTATATATATATATATATATATATATATATATATATATATATATATATATATATATATATATATATATATATATATATATATATATATATATATATATATATATATATATATATATATATATATATATATAATACAGAAGACCTTGAGCCTTTTAAATGGTCATGGAACGCCACAGTTTGTACATGTTTAGTAACCCATAGCAACCGATTAGCAGGAAGTGTTTTCACCTGTCGGTTACTATGCCTGTTTGTGATGTTTATGACATTACCCTACAAAAGGTTGCTTAATCTCACTGGCTCCCTGACTTTGCCTTCTCCATCTCATTGACTTCCCATGAGGAAGATCTGAGAGACGGAATAAAGCTCCACTGCAGCCCTTTATACTATTGAATGGAGCCACCTGACCATGGAGATTACTTAGAGCTGCCGCATAACCCTGAATGTCACCAGTGGGATTTCCCTAAATTCTCCAACAATATGCCCCCCAGAGAAACAACATTCTAGCAGGAACATTCCTATCTCCACATTCTCACTAGGGCACACTAAAGGCACACCCTTAATAAGAATGTTATTTTACAACATCCACTCACCCTATTTTTCACAGTATGTTACTCCTACGGAGTAATGCACACAAGGAGTCATTTACATGGAAGGCAGGGTGAGATGTGTAAATAATGGTTGCGGCCCACCATAGCTGCTGAGTTGCCTCAGGTCAGTGCTCATCATTTCAGAGTGCTGATCTCTGTGGCCACCCCTTATACCTTCTTTCAAACTTTACACTTTATACCAATGGGTAACATGGAATATATTATGCGGGTCTCCATTTGATGCTGAACTATAGCTCCCAACAGGGCCACCATCAGAAATCACGGGGTCCAGTCTGACAATTTTTTCTGGGCTCCACCCTCCCCACCAAGGCCCCACCCAGTCCCCGCCCACTTAAACAACAGTATAAAGGCCATACAAACAAGAGCGCTAAAACATTAAAAACACTTTTGCCCGAAGGATTATTAAACCTGCTACCACATCAAGGTAGATGTGGTGTTTATACAAATGGCCTGTAGATGTCCCTGTGCTTAAAGGGATACTGTCATGGGAAAAAAAACAATTTCAAAATGAATCAGTTAATAGTGCTGCTCCAGCAGAATTCTGCACTGAAATCCATTTTTCAAAAGAGCAAACAGATTTTTCTTATATTCAATTTTGAAATCTCACATATTGTCAATTTCCCAGCTGCCCCAAGTCATGTGACTTGTGCTCTGATAAACTTCAAGATAACAGCTGCCTGGTAGATCACATGACCAGGGGCAGCTGGGAAATTGACTATAAAAATATTGAATATAAAAAAATCTGTTTGCTCTTTTTGGAAAATGGATTTCAGTGCAGAATTCTGCTGCAGTAGCACTATTAACTGATGCGTTTTGAAAAAAACATATTTTTTTACGATGACAGGATCCCTTTAAGACTTATGCTGTGCATATTTTCTATACAGCTTGTGGTGTTAGAGTTGCTTACTGTTGTGTAATGGCTGCATGAGCCTGCTAATAAAGCACTGTTATACTCGACTCATCCTCCGCTACCAAAACATGACAGTAGACTCTTTAAGCATGTATCAACTGCAACCTAAATTGCACTTAGTTTTAGAATTTGTATTTCTAATGTAAAAATAAAAGCCATTTGGTTTAATCCATAGGTCAGAAAATAACCATTGACCATGGCCACAGGTTAAAAAGAAAAGATTGCCCATTAGTGTTCAGTGGAACTTACCTTTAAAGTTCACTGGGTTGCCTTCGCCCTCTTCCGTAGGTGGTCTACTTCTCCTTGGGGATTTGAGTGCTGTAATTAAAAAAAAAGAAGCAGTACAGAATTAACGATGGTGCAGATGAAGCTGCAACTCCAGGAACCTTAAAAAAACTATTACATATTTATTTATACATATACATATTTATCTTAGGTTAATGTTCCCCTGTGATTATGTAAATCTAGATGCATCATGCAACTTTCTTATACTTAATATAGGAGCAGTGACCAGCTCCATGTTGTAGCTCCCACCCTTCCCAGCTATAGTCAGGTGATCCCACTGGTGTCTAATAAAAGGGCAGTCATGTTTGGGAGTTTTACTTTGAAAGCAGCTCGTAAGTTACAGCTAAAACTTAGTCCCTTTGTAAAATGTATAATGAAGCAATAGAATTCTTAATGAATCAGATGCAATTTTAGCATAGGACTGGCCAGATATGGGATGACTTTGACGTAGTTGGCCAGCTTAAATATATTGCAATATATGGACAAAAAATCCCTGTGTTGTTTAAAGGGTAAGGCAATTTTCAGTAGCAGTATGCACAAAATGTCTCTGTCTTAAATATATTGATAATGGGTTGAGTGCAGAGGACTCTTGTATTTGTCTATATGTATTTTGTGGTCACAGCCTCATTGCACCCCCCGCCTAATGGTTTTAAAAATTAGTGGTGAGCACAACTTTCCCTTATTGTTATGAATATTACTATTTATTTACTAATGCACTTTTCCTATGGGCTGTGCAAGCGGGCCAGATAGAATCATCCCTTATTAATTGGAGAGGTATTTAAGGAGCAAATGAGTGTGTCTGTTACCTCCCATATCTTGGCGCAGTATGCAGGAACCTGCTGACAGTTGCTGTCGTTAGCGGGCAGGTTTATGCCCTGCGGTGTGTGCCATTTACAGTAGACGCTGATTCTAATTCTAAGATAATTTGACATGAGCAGAGCCAAGAATCCCATCTGCAGGTGATTTATGCGTGATTTATACTGCCCTCATGTTTTAGTTGCTTAGAAAAATCCTAAATGTGAAGAGTGAGATCAAACATAAAGCCATAAAATCTGCTGCCATTCTCCTAATTAAAAGGAAACAGGAAGGAGAAAATCTGGAATGTGATTTGGAATAAATATATCTGCAGCTCTGTTGCTAAACTACCGCCTTCTTCATCCCACCGGCAGCTGCTGAGATTTATAGTTTGATGACAGCTTCTGAGAGTTGTAGTTCAAGCTGGAGGGTTACAGATCACATATTCTGATAAGCCCCTTCCCAGATTGATAAAGAGCCTCTTCTACTCTAACTTTGGTTCTGATTATACAGACAGACAGATAGATGTAATAGAGAAAGTACAGAAATACAATACAAAAGGGGAGAGAAAAAGGAAGATTATTTCATACTTACCGAGATCTTCCTTTCCTAGACGTACTCCATGTCAGTACGTTACGGGATAGCCCCTCCTCCAATTAGAAGGAACCTCCCCAAGCCTTTAAAAGGCCACCACACCCACCTACCGGCGTCTTTGTAACAAGCTCTTAAATTACCGGAAAAGAAAGGGCGGGTGTACTGACATGGAGTACGTCTAGGAAAGGAAGATCTCGGTAAGTATGAAATAATCTTCCTTTTTCCCTAGACGTACTCCATGTCAGTACGTTACGGGACATAGCAAGTTAACGTTATCCCATGGGAGGGAATATGCTTTAAGAAGAAACTGTAATAAGGAAAGGAGTATCTCTGACTAGATAGTCCACCATCATGCAAACTCCTTACCTTAATATAGAGAGTCCAGGTGAAAACCCCAGAATAAGTTCACCAGGCTAAGAATAGAGCTATAGTATAGCATATACTATAGAGAAAGAGAGAGAGAGCGCGAGAGAGAGATGTTAGCCCACTGAGAGTGAGGAACAAGTTAGCTCACTAACCACCACTTCACCCTCCAGAAGAGAGAGAGAGGAAGACAGTCCTGTAAAAGGCAAATTCAGCAAGCTGAAATACTTACTCTCCTACTCACCAAAAAGCATTCATCACATGTATGCCTAATTTCAGTGCACATTGCAAGGTACCTGTAAGAAACACTTGGTAGGAGTAAGAACCCAAAACAGACACAATATAGAAATGATCTGCTTAGGATATATCCATAAATGTAGGATATCCAATGTACCCTCAGGTACCCAAGGCCAGTACCATAAATATCTTCATATCAGAATGCATGTTAGTCAGGACTGTTCTAACAGAAAGCAGATCCTAAAGATCGGAGACAAGGGCACCTGAGAAAATAATTGGGATTAGAATTCCTTACCCTGTGTAAGGTCCTGTGATGAGGCAGACTCAATTAACTGTAAAGAGTTGAGCAACTACAGTACCTAAGAAAGAGCCCCTGTTGGTTGACCCAACCTAGTACTCTGAGAGGTATAACTGAATACCCCTAAGGTTACAGATCCCAATAACCACAGTGCAACTAAAGGACTAATTCCAAGATTTATGGAGGCAGATTATATGCCCTGGATAAATGTTTATAGTCACCCACAAACCTGTGTTCTCTCTACCCATAAGGGACCCACTTAGATGTGGAATCAACTATACTACATATTTAATCGTTGAGGCTGACCTTGGAACTGGAGGGACCCTATGGATGTTCCAGTAAGTGTCAGAAGGGCCTCTGATCTACTAGAGTCATGCTGGGTCATATGTATCAGGAGTAGCACAGGAATGTGAATCCGAGAACAAACCAGGATAATAGGAGTGTTGTATCTGGAAATTACCTGGACATTGAGCTCTGTGCGAATGTTTCAGACGCAATTTTCAGCAGGTGTAAATGTAATCCCCCTAGCATAGGGAATAATGTGACAGACATGGTCAAAACAGACAAAAAAAATACTTCCAAGCCTCCCATTTGAAGCTAGACAAACCTGTAGGACAGATACATAAACTATCCTTAATTCATTCTCAATGAAATTAATGACTGGAAGTGGTAAGAGATTACACTCTACTGTAATGACTGCAACCGTCCCACTTAAGGGAAGACTATGATCCTGCTTAGAAGAGCCAAGTACATTTTCGGCCGAAGCAATAGGATAAGTAGCAACTGCAGTATGTAACTGTGAGGAGGAAAGATCCAAAACTGCTGGTGTTCCAAGAGGGCACAGACATAGAGAGGGAAAATAATTAACGCTCCTAGGATGCCTCCATCTGCTGTCCAATCAGTTACCTATCTGGTATGGAAGAACAGCCGGCCCTGTATTCTAAAAAACCACTAACTAGGGGTTTGAGAATTGAAGAAAAAATAAATAAATAAATAAATGGGCCCAAAATAAGTGCCTTCTGGACACAGAGCCTTAAGTCACAAAGCCGTTTTGATGATAGTATAAGGTAGTATAAGCAGAATATCCCTATCCTGGGCCAGACTTGAACAGAGGTCATCTCTATGGACTAACAAGACACTTTGGAGGACTCCTATAGCCTGAAAACCCTTGGTTTGAAATATATACCTTATGCAAATTCCCAGTGGCCTGATATGTATGTGTACCCTGTCTCTATAGACACCCTGTATTGGCAGATAAAATGTCCCCTCTATCCTGACATTAAGAATATCAGTAGAAATAGTATAGGAATAACACTGGGTAGTAGCTCCCCTCTCTAATTTGTAGGAGGCACCAAGGAGTCACCCTAAAAAACGGTAGAAATACATCTGGGGATCCTTCAGCCAAGCATAGAGAACTGTATACCTTGTTCTTCCTTAAACCTAGGAATATGGAATTTCCACAGGTTGCACCCCTCGAAACTAGCCAGATGTCCTGGCTGCTATAGTGAAATTTATGGATGAAGAGTTCAAGTACTGATTGTTCCAGGAATCTTCAAAAATACTATATGTTGCATAAAAATATAGGTTTATTGAGCCAACGTTTCTGGTTCCAAAAAAGAACCCATCCCAAGGACACAAATCATATATAGATATCTGTGCAAACATATATACACACTCATATACATGCCTTAATAATAAAATATATGCACCTGCCTATGGCCCTCTTATAGATGCAAACATATATGTTGCTTGGTAGACCAGTTGTATTATGGAGTTTATCCATTTATTGAGCATTTGTTCTGAAGGCAGTAGAATCCCCCTGCAGGATGTGGGCCATGGTGCAAGCATATATTAAAATATGTGATAATAATATGTACCTCGGTCAGAGTCCTAAGCTCCTGGTAGAGCACAGTACCCGACCCCAGAGCTCGAGCTGCGTGGGTAGTAATAGACTGCACAATTGACTGGGCAAAGCAATTATCTGGTCCTCCATTCGTTCAGGCAGTGATCGGTGATACAAGGCTGCTGAATCTGGAAAAATTTACATTCAATGGTCCCAAAAGTAGTACATACCTGTGGTTATTGTTAACCCAGCAATCCTTATGACAGACAGGCTTCAGAACTCCTGTAGTGCTTATCAAGACAAAGTTAAGCTTACCTGCCATCGGGAAAAATATTGCCTAGTGTTTAATTTATTAAGCCATATCTTATCCCAGGAGCAATGCCATAGAATGAAAAGACCTTCATATGTAGGTATTCCTATCAGTACTCATCTGGATTAAACCTGAATGTACCCCAGAAACAATTACAACCCCATGTAATGCATAGTTTAGGTTAGCTGCAGTCAGAGCAAACCTATATCAGACCTTCATAGCCACCCAGTCCAGTGATGTACATCTATTAGAGCTACTGGTTCAAGGTGAGTAATAATTAGAGCATATCATACTGCAGAGAATAGGAGCATACAGATATGATCACAGCAACATGTAATACATAAAATATTAGCTACTGCTTAGGGCAAGCGTAAATCTGGTCCTAGCCGTTCCCAGGCCTGTGCTTTACATACCTTAGGGCTACCTATTCCAGGTGAGCCATAGCCAGGGTATATACTGCAGAAGAAAATATAAGCACAGATTCAATCACAGTAACATGAAATACATAGTTTATATGAGCTGCTGCTTAGGGCAAGCATATCTCAGGGCCTAGCAACTCAAAAGGCCTGTGCTCTACATCCATTAGGGCTACTTGTTCCATGAGAGAAATAGCCAAATCGTAAACTGCAGAAAACATGCAATACATAATTAGGTTAGCTGCTGCTTATAGCAAGCATGTATCAGGACCTAGCAGCAAGACAGATCTGTGCTCTACATATCGCAGGGCTACGTGTTCTTTGTGAGCAATAGCCAGAGCATAAGCTGTATAACAAAATAGTAGCACAGGTACAATCACAGCAATATGAAATACATAGTTAGATTAGCTGCTGCTTCGAGCAAGCATGTCTCAGGGCCTAGCAGCCAGCCAGACCTGTGCTCTACATCCTGTAGGGCCACGTTTTACCTGTGAGCAATAGCCAGAGCTTAAGCTGTAGAACAAAATAGGAGCACAGGTACAATCACGGAAACATGAGGTCCATAGTTTAGATTAGCTGCTGTATAGAGCAAGCTTATATCGGGCCCTAGCATTCAGCCAGACCTTTGCTCGACCTCCATTATGGCTACCTGTTCTATGTGAGCAATAGCCAAAACATAGAATGCAGAACAAAAATAGCGCAATACATATTATGGATTATCTGATGTTTATAGCAAGTATATATCAGAGCCTAGCAGCCCCCCCAGCCCAGTGATCCATATTCAATAGGGCTACTGGTGTCCTATTTGTAAATGGCTTGTGCTTTCAGGCAGGAAACAATCATAACCAGGCACAGTGCAGATAAGCATATGAATATATAGCATGCAAGCAGTTAGTTAGACTTTAGTACACTGCAGAACAGCATATGGACACACTCCTTACCTGCTGCTCATTATGCAAGGCTGGAAGCTGACCCTTTAATGTCACAAATTCCAGGACACTCTATTGTTAACAGGAAAACAGGCCTCACAAGTTTACTGACAACAGCAGGACTTACCTGAGGCTGCAGCTTCCTCGCTTGCTGAGTTAGAGAGTGGGCGGAGCCATCTCCACTTGCTTTAGCTGGACCTGATTATACTCAGCTGGTGTCTGCACTCAGTGGGGGGTTGATTATACTCAGCTGGTGTCTGCATAGGCAGGGAACCCAAAGCAACTGCGTGGGTTATACTGAGGCAAATTGGATAATTAGTGTTGGTGCTTCCTGCACAGGCCCAAGTTTGCTATAATATGAAGCCTATAGCGAAACTTTTTTATATTTTTTATTTTTTTTATTATTATTTTAACTACCTCCACCTTAGGAAAGTCTGTTGAGGGAGGCAGTTGGCCATGACCTGCCCCCATTAAAACAAAAATAAAACAAAGGTAACAGGGGGCAGTAAGGTTCAGGCCCCTAACTAATTAGCCTAAATTAACTGCCACCTCCCTCGCCCATTCGTAAAAATGGGGTGTAGGGGCCACATACACCAGTGCCGCCTGAGGCCCTCTGGGCAGGTCGGGAGGGCACACGAATGGGGGGACAAGCACCTGCCACCCAATGCTCTTGATAGCAATACAGGAAGGCAACTGAAATACAGGCAGACAAGGAGTAGCAAACATTGCACCTCAGTGCCTTACCTGATTCAGGAGCTGAAGTTCAGAAGACTCCAGGTCTGAGGTAGTGTGCTGGGGGGAAAAAAGGTCCCATGGACCAAAACCCCTGTCCCTAGGACGCCTTCCGGGCAGGCCTAATGCTTTCCTAGGCATAAAAAGAGAAAAACAAAAATTTGCTTCTAATGATTGAGGCCTTTGTTCAGAGAACAAAGCCAAGAGCATAAGAGAAGGAAAAAAAAGACGCCGGTAGGTGGGTGTGGTGGCCTTTTAAAGGCTTGGGGAGGTTCCTTCTAATTGGAGCAGGGAGGAGGGGCTATCCCGTAACGTACTGACATGGAGTACGTCTAGGGAAAGAGTACAGCATGGTAGCTAAATACAGTGTTATGTATACAAAACTGTGCTGGTAAGTAAAGAATTCAGCTAGAAATAGTAAGAAATACCAATCCATATAAATAGAGCCATGTGCAGCCTGTGGGATCACAAAGGAAACTATTTGGAAAAGAGATCATGCCCTTCCTGTATATAACACTGAAACTGGTGAAACGTACAGGAGAGTGAATATAATATTAGTTCTGAGCTTTGAATGTGCAGTGAAAGGAAAGAAAGTCTACTATACAGACCTGTGCTGCACCCCCTGTAATGTTTCCCACAGGTCTCTGTTTACCCTGTTGCCTATAAAGTTGAATAGTACATAGGCAGCAGAAGATGTTTTTGCTTGGGGAGGGGCTGGGGTAAGAGATTCTGTACTGAGTCTACTGCCCCTGCACCTCCCCTTCCAGTTCTTAGCCTATGGTACAAATAGGAGCATAATTACAAAACAAATGAAACACTGTAGTAGGGAAAATACTATAACAAAACGCGAAAGACCATGTGGGTCCATCTACTGTTGGAATAAATCCTCTTTATTCATTTTATCCAGAGTGCCGCCTAACTGTTTTTATATCTATAGTGTGAATAGAGTGCAGCAGAAGTAGGTAGAGAAATATCGAGAAGAGATTTATGTCTGGATGAAGAATGGCTGGATGGAGAATGTCTGGATGGAGAATGTCTGGATGGAGAATGGCTGGATGGAGAATGTGTGGATGGAGAATGTCTGGATGAAGAATGTCTGGATGGAGAATGTCTGGATGGAGAATGTGTGGATGAAGAATGGCTGGATGGAGAATGGCTGGATGGAGAATGTCTAGATGAAGAATGTCTGGATGGAGAATGGCTGAATGAAGAATGTGTGGATGAAGAATGTATGGATGAAGAATGTCTGGATGGAGAATGGCTGGATGGAGAATGGCTGGATGGAGAATGGCTGGATGGAGAATGGCTGGATGGAGAATGGCTGGATGGAGAATGTGTGGATGAATGGCTGGATGGAGAATGTCTGGATGGAGAATGGCTGGATGGAGAATGGCTGGATGGAGAATGTCTGGATGGAGAATGGCTGGATCGAGAATGTCTGGATGAAGAAAAAATTACCCCGAGAATGTTGCACTTTTTAGGTATATTTAGAGCAATATCCTTATCCATTTCTATATCTCTAATCCTATTTTCTTCAACCATTCTTGTACAATTCCATCACCACACTACTGACACAGATACATCAGTAATAGCTCAATAGTTGTGATAGGGCTCAACGCTTTAATAAAAATAACAATAATAATAATTATAATATATAATAGATATGCAGTGCAGTGACACAGAGAAGTGTATAATCAAGCGATACTCAGCCGAGCAGCGATCCCCCAGCTTCAATCTGTTGTGTAATATATATAAATCCCCCTTGTGACTTCCAAGCACACTTTCCCTGCGCTGCGACATTTTGCCCCCAGTCGTCAATTGTTCCTCAAGTCGCAAAGTTCAGCACGCGGTTCGCGTCCAAGGCCGAGGTATGTCCCTCTCTATAATAAACCCTCCCATTACAGTCCCACACACAATCGCGGCTTTGTCTGACTCCCATTATTTTGACTCTCAATACTTTATATCCCACAGCCTGAGATTATTAGGCAATAATTGCAACTGCCGCAAATGATTTACTGGCTTTTAAATCGAAGTTTGTTTTGCGCTCCGCGTTACGTTACAGTTACCGTATGGCAGCTCAATGATTGTTTCTATACAGAATTGTATTAGGGGCACACAACCCCCTCATTAAATAGAATTAAATATCAGTATATTAATGACCACGAATCCTTCTTTACATTATAACTGGAAGCCTGAGCGGGGAAGGATTAATACAATAAGGGACAGTAGAATATTTCTCTCGCTTTCATGGGGTGAACAAGTCTGATGGGGGTTGCTGGGAGCTGTAGTTCACCTGATTTAAATGTGATTGTGTGTAAATAGAAAACTGCACATTTAGTATAAACTCTTTAGTTTTCGTTAAAACTGAAATATGCAAATAATTCGTAATTTAGTATATACTGAACACATTTTTTTAAGCGAATTCTAAAAAAGCAATTGTAATAAATTTAATTTGCGCACTAATAAGGGACCGCGAATTAATTTATTTTGTTTTTCAAAAATGAATTTCCTTCCAAAAAAAAATACTCCCAAACGAAATCAATGTCCCCATTTATCCCCAGCAATCTGACTTTTCGTTTCACACTCGGAGCAATCTCAATTCTACGTGTAAAACAAATTCGAATGGATTTTAAATAGCCAACGTTTTAGTCTATAAAAACAAGATGCGATAATGTGGGAGATTTATTTGGACGGAGACAGTTACAGAACCTGTCTTATTACATTCAATTAAATCAAGGGGAACCAAATGCCATTCATTGAGATTATTTATTACACATTGGGGCTTCCAAAATCAGGGCTGCGGCTGGGTCTGGATTTCTTGAGGTGGAAAAAACAAGTCGTCCCTACTGACATGAACTATTTCAGCTTCATAAATCAAATCAGATAATAAGGAGTGAAATATTAATACCAGTCTTGTCCTGACCTTGCAATTGTAAACTGATAATGATCTCAGTCTGGGGTATGAAAATAAACACATCACACAGCCAGCTCCCCTCTGCTCCAATTTCAGTTTTTTTGTGGTGGGGGGGGGGGGGGGGTAGGTTTAGTATTTGATAAATCTAGTTTATATTAATACATTAGCTCGCTGCTTGCAAATCTTTCCAGCTGTGAGACAGTGTAAACACAGTGCCAGATTTATTTACATACTTTCTTCATATGCTCAAAAAATATGCGCATTTATATTATTAGGGAGGAATGAAAGCAGGATTTTGATTAAAATAAATATAGTTTTTTTTCACATATTTGTGATCAGTGGAGAGATATATACAAGCTGTTTTCGCACTACATCTCCCAGAAATCCCAGCAGGCTGTGAAAGTGCTGTGAGATTGAAGGGCCAAGTTGAAGAAGGGGAAGTCTCTGTATATATATATATATATATATATATATATATATATATATAGTCCTCCAAATTATTTGTGCATGTATATATATATATATATATATATAATCTGTGTCAAGCGACCGCACTCTGAAGACTGGACTTTGCTTAAAGGAAAACTATACCCCCCAAACAATGTAGGTCTCTATAAAAAGATATTGCATAAAACATAAAACAGCTCATATGCAAAATCCTGTTTCATGTAAATAAACCATTTTCATAATAATATATGTTTCTAGTAGTATGTGCCATTTGGTTATCATAAATAGAAAATTGCCATTTTAAAAATTAAGGGCCGCCCCTTGGGATCGTAGGATTCACTGTACTCACAAACATACCAACAAACCATACATGTTAGGTCACATGAGCCAATTAACAGACAGAATTCTGTCTTTTGCTTCCACACTTCTTCCTGTTACAGTTAGAGTTGTAGTATTTCTGGTCAGGTGATCTCTGAGGCAACACACAGACCATCACGAAATGGTGGCTCAAGGCAAGAGATGTAAAAGGGTAATATTTACTTAAATATATATTCCAGTTTGGTAAGATTCTTTAATATGCCACTTAATATGATATGAACTATCTGTTGCTTAAGTGTTCATTTTGGTGGTATAGTTTTCCTTTAATCTTTGTGGGTGCTCGGTCAAAAAATTCATATAGAGATTTGATTGCAAAGACCCGCACACCAAAGTTATTTTCTTCAAACTTAGTGATTTTATTTAGTACATAAATCCACATTTGGGCCTTTTTCAAGGGGCGCCCACTATGTAAATCCAGCCCTGAGTGCATCCCTAATATATATATCTATATATATATCTATATATATATCTATATATATCTATATATATATATATATCTATCTATATATCTCTCTATATATATATATATATATATATATATATATATATCATCCAAGAAGGTAGCTGCACTCGCAGTACTTATAGTGGACAAAAGATGCTTTATTGCAGGTGAAGAAAAACTGACATTTTGGCTTATACACCTGGTACTTACCATCTCTTCCCACTCGCTTTGATTATGGTGGTCCAGCGTAATGACTTTTCTGCCCCGCCATGGGTATGTAATACCAACACTTGTGAGGGGCAGGATGTATAGAACATTTAATAATTTGACCCACAAGGATGAGCAGTGTCCATTATAGGTGCAAAGACTCTTTTCTGTATGTTACTGCTCCATTCTTACTCACTGACTTTATCCCCATAGAGAACACCAAAGCCTTCCCACAATTCCCAGAGCCTGCAAAAGCCATAAAATAATAGTTTGCCATTACCCAGATGTCTGCCAGGATCTCCTTGTTAAACAGGTGAGATTCAGATCTAATTGAGCCCACTAAAATATTGCATCATGTGTCAAAGATTAACAAGGGGAAGGGCTGGGTTGGACTTAAAGCGTAAGTCATTTTCTGCCACAGTAAGCAAGAGGAATTCCCTCCACATCAGCGTGGGCTTTAATATGCTACCCATTCCCATTCTGCTTTAGCCTATTCAGCTTCAGACTTCTCAGTATATGTAATATATATAAAGTTTTCCTTTAAACATAGGGATTTTTATTTTTCTGCACAGGAGATTGTTATTTATTACCAGAATAAAATTCCTGGAACAGGTGGAGCCATATTTTGTTAGGTGAAAAGGGACATTTGTAAAAAATTCATGTTGCTGGAATGCCCTGGTTACAAATTGATTGCATTTAAATACAGTCCTTTGAAGATGAATGAAATATTCAAATATCTAGTTGTGTAGAATGTAGATGTACTCTATACTTCCTCCAGTAGTTAACTGCCTTCAGAGATGGGTGCCTCCCCTTGCTGACAAACATCATACAACTCAATTCCTATTAAGTCATGGAAACTTTATGTCAATCGACACACTATGTTATTTCAAGCAAAACAACATATTAATGCTTTTGTTGGTTTAATCAGTTCCTCGTCTGCATTATGTGGGATTTGTTATTATCCCGCTATCAACAAAATCCTAGCATATTTTTTTTCTCCAGATGTCTTATAGCAAATTCGTTTATGGCTATTCAATCTCATTAAAAGGTGGATTTTCATTTCTATTTGGGGCATTTGCATCTTTATCCCTCACCTCCCATTGTCAACCTCTACCTCCTACGTAGTTGTTCGCATGCAACATTGGGGATGGTAGAGGGCAGGTGTGGTACTTTTAGGGTAAGGCCCCACTGGGCATTTTGGGGAGATTTGGTCGTCTGGCGACTAATCGCCTCGTCTTTGCGCCAACCAATCTCCCCAAACGCCTTCCCTGAACTCTGCACCGGCTAAAATGAAAAAACGCCGACGCTAGTCACATGCTGTGATTCGTTTTCCAAAGTCACCCGAAGTTGCCTCACGAGGAAGACTTTTTAGTGTTTCAATTCACATTTAATAATTGCCCAAGGCATCCCTCTCTCAATAGTAATTAGCTGAACTGTGCTTGGTGCGATTGACAGATAAATCCAATCCATTAAGAGTACACAACACAGAAAAGACCTAAGGCATACCCCAGTGAGCAAGAAAGAACTTACACTCGCACACCCTGGCCGTCCAGACAAACACGAATCCCAGGTGCTCGGCAATAGAGGAACTTGGCAACCTCAGAAGTAACGTAGAAACAGAACACACCGGCACAACATGGGTACTGCTAGCAGGTATAACCTTGCTCGTTTATTGTTTATTAACGTTGCATCCGCAATAAACTAGCAAGGTTATACCTGCTAGCAGTACCCATGTTGTGCCGGTGTGTTCTGTTTATACCCTAGTGAGCAACACACATCTAATGCAGCCCCGCAAGTTGAATTTCCAATTAACTAGTAACCTACTAGTCCCCAAACCAACACCAATACAAAGAAGCAGGTACGATCAAGCCTCAACTCACTAGCGTCTTGGATTGGGCATGAGGGAGTGGCAGGGGGAGTGGCTAGAGTGCAATGGGGAGCGGACCTAGGGTTGCCATCTGGCCGGTATTTTTATTTTAGGTAAAAATGATGGTTGATCCCAATGTTATTAAAAGGAAAAATGATAAATATATAGGAAGGCTGGTATTTTTTTCCAGAAAAGGTGGCAACCCTAAGTGGACCTGGGCCAATGGGGCCAGCCGTGTTTTTTTTTTCCAGTCCAACACTGAATACAAAAATCCTATGGGACTGGCCCCAATTGGGTTGCCTGGAGCCGTGGTGGCTGCAGCTGAGCCTGACGGGCATTTATGGTGGGGAGAAAAAAAAAATCAGTTTTGCTCTCCAAGATTCACCTGAAAGCTCAGCTGGAAAGTCAGTAAGGTTGAGATATGGGGTAAAACGTGCTGTTCTATGTATTTTTGTTACTGTGATTAAATGAGGAACCAAACCAGAGATATTAGAAACCAAAGTTTTTCTACATTTGTAACATTGTTATGAGCAAATGTGGGTCCTGACTAAAGGTTGGACCTCCAAGGGGAAACTTGAACTGAAAAAGTCAACCACTGAACTAGACGACAGTATATACTGTTGATTTACCAAGGTCATGGAATGTGTACACAGATTTAAAAAAAAAGTTAATAAATGTATATACTGTTATTGGTATGGTTTCTCATAGCCTACTCTAAAATGAATTGTTTTTGGAGCAGTTCACCATTACTGTAATATGTGAACACTGCTACAGACATACTGAATATAATGTACCTTCCTCCATCCTGGTTTTGCTTGCTGCTGACCATGAATTCAGCCTATGACAATTGATAGTGCTACTACGGAAATGGTTCTGCATCAAGCACAAATCAGCCTCTGGTTGCTTTAAGAGCCAAAACTCTGCTTTCCAATGCTGAGAGCCACAGTGCCATTTGATATTGAGAGTTATGGAATCCTTTAATGGTGTGGTTCTTTTTTCCCTTTAGAAATGTTGGTTACTGTGGCCTTTAAAGGTGTGGGTCACTGTACCATGCTGTAAATCACTATGTCAGCTGATGCTGGCAGTCACTGTGCCATGCCATGCTGAGAATGACTGCACCATTTATGCTGGGAGTGACTGTTCCTTAATTCTAAGAGTGATTGTGTGATCTGATGTTGGGAGTGATTGTGCCCAGGGGCGTAACTACAGAGGAAGCAGACCCTGCGGCTGCAGGGGGGCCCAGGAGGTACAGGGGGCCCCATGAGGCTCAGCAATTTCAACATATATTGTTAAAACAGGACAAACACTGGATATGTTGGGGGCCCTAGAATTAATTTGCTGTGGGGCCCAGCAACATCTAGTTACGCCACTGATTGTGCCATTTAATGTTGGGAATACATCACATACCAGTTGATAAGATACTACAAAGGTCCAGATGGTAAACTGCAGCGCCCAAAATCCACCTGCAGTTGATAGGAATAAGGTTCTTCTTATTATAGAATTTATAAAAAATTGTACAAGTCATTAGTTATTGGGTTGTTAGAATCCCCTTTACCTTGGCAACTAACCTGGAGGTTAAAAGCCAAACACCAACAAAATTATTACAGGAATCTTTAATCAAACTATGAATAAACACTATAAATCTGTTTTCTGTGTGGCTGGGCACTACCTACACCAGCAACTAGATCCCATTTTACATTTCAGGAAAGGCAGAAGGGAAGAAAGAAATTAAAATAAACACATAAGAAGGAGACCACCTGCTATTTGTCTTAGAATCTCACAGTCTACATCATATTAAAAGTATGTTGTCGGTATCATGTTACTGAATCATGCAGATTTAAGTTGAATTTCCTGTGCAGAAATAAATATCTTACCTATCCAAGAAAATTTCCAAGCTCCTCTTGACGGCCAGGGCAGCCATCAGGGGGGGACAGGGGGGACAGTTGTAGGGGGCCCGAGGGTAAGGGGGGCCCGGCCACACAACCCTTACTTGATTAGGCGGGCCCCCCAACTTTCTGAGAGCTGCTGACTTCGGGAAGGCATGGACGTTTAAGGGGCCCTGGCCACCAATTTTTTTATAATGTGTGTGTGGGGGGGGGGGCCTGGCCACCAATTTTGGCCACCAATTTTTTTTCTCATGTGGGGTCCTAGCCACCAATATTTTTTAATGGGGGGGCACTGACCGCCAATAGCTTTTTATTTTTTATTAACATGTGGGAAACCTAGCCACCAATATTTTTTTTTTTTTACTGTGTGGTGGGGAGGGCAGACCTGTAGGTGGGGCTTGCGGTCCAGGAAATTTTGCTTGCGGCCCAGGAAATTTTGCTGTATGGGGCCCTGCGATTTTTGATGGCGGTCCTGCTGACGGCACTGGAGAGTTTTGCCATTTCTGCACTCCCGGGCTGACCTGTCCACTGTGCAAGTCTCACTGTAGATTTCTTTACACAGCTGAAGATGAAGATCCCTTTTTTTCCTCTATTATCTAAAGTGTATCATGGTGCTTGCATATTTCTATGAATCAATGGTCTCTAAAGCAATAATGACCTCCTGACATTCTAGTAGGTCACATGAGCAAATCCTTCTTTTATTATAACTTTTTAAAAAACTGCGCACAAAGTGTGACTGATGGATCTGCATACGACGGTTTCTGTTTGAACCGCAACATGTTGTGTGCGCTGGTGCCCTGACTTGTGCATGGGTGGCTTACAGGGAACATTGCCCCTAAGCGTTTTGTATACTGGCCTTTACTACACTTCTTAGGAGTCACTAAATCACATTGAAAGCTTCACCTTGCTGACACAGCCTGGATGTGTAAGTTTCTGCATATCCAACAATTCAAGTTGGCCTTTCTGCAACTCGATAAGCAATTAACAAAAATACTACAATAAAATCAGGACTTTGCGCTTTAACTTCTCAGTATAAAGACAGATTAAGAGAGTTACAGGCAGGGTTTACTCCTTAATGCACCAATTATCATTTTTCTACAAACAATCTTCCGACCTACAACTAACCATTCAGATTAAATACAGTAGTAAAAGATCAAATCACACGATGTTCGGGCCATGACAGCAATTGTATGAAAGTTATGTCCAACAAATAGTAGTGACAGTCTCCCACTGATATACAATACATGCAGAGATATTAGCATTAGACAGAAATCTTCTAACCTGTCAGATCGACTAAATGGCCGATCACCATGGTATGAAAAATGTCGGGACAACCCACACACGGTCTGAAAACCATACGAAACAAATTTTCATACGACTTTATCTTTGTGTCTATGACCAAGTTTACCAAGAGAGATAACATCAATCTGGTCTGAAAAACGATATTTCCTGATTGGCTGATCAGTCATCACACGTGGCGACGTAGGTTATCAGCAAAAAATATGTGTTTTAAGCAATTGCACATACAGGTAAGGGACCTTTTATCCAGAAAGTTCTGAATTGCAGGAAGGCCATTTCCCTATTTTTAAGAAATGATTCAAATATTTAAAAAGGATTTCCCTTTTCTCTTTAAAAAATAAAGCAATACATTTTGCTTTATCCCAACTGATATAATTAATCCTAACTGGAGACAAAAACATCCTATTCCCCTCCGAAGGGAAGTTGTACCCCCCGAAACGTTGAATTGATTATGGTGGTGATGTAAACAAATAAAGAAAAGGGGCACTTTCCCCACTGCAGAGAATAGTGTGCGTGCGGATCCGTGATTAAAGTTGCTGTCTATGGAAGATGAATAACAGATCCTATACCTGTACATGTGCTACATAAATAAGGCATAAATAAATCTAGCATTTGATTTATTTATAAATCAGTATCAATTATTTGTCTCCCAAGCAACATTACAGTATATTTTATGATCGCTTCTTATTTGCCAGTTAGCCTACTATCTAAAAGCATCTGCAATTGTTCATCATTATCATTTCCTACACATTTCCTACACATTTCCTTCTCAGAATGATTTCCTACTTATCTCCTCTAAGTGTCTCCCTCATCCTCCTTTTGAGAGGATCTCTAGAGCTGAACTGTCCTAAGATTTATCTATTTATTGCATGTTTTTGTTCCCTTTCAAAGAAGGAACAATGTTCTTGTTTATCAAACACTAGACACTGACACAATGACTGGGTGTTTAGATAGCGCTTTGCCTACACAGAGGGCAAGATTGTTCCGTCCTTGTAAACACTGAATAGGTTGGCCTTGAAAGAGCTCTTAAAAGAAGTGTGTAATCTACATGGCCATTTCCATTTACAACATCGCTCATAAGCAGAAGCCAGAACTGGGATTTTTCTGCCATTTAATCCTTTTGTTTTGGAATGCTTGGCTTTAGAATGAGTTACTAATTATATATTACATAGTTCTGAATTTCACACATGCCTCTACTCTTCAACTCTTCAGGGCAGAGACACACGCTCAGATTCGGGGAGATTAGTTGCCGACGACAAATCTCCTCTTCTTCGGGGTGACTAATCTCCCCGAACTGCCTCCTCTGCCTTCCCGCCGGCTAGAATGTAAGTCGCCGGCTGGATGGCACTCGGAACGTGTCGTTTTCCAAAAAGTCGACTGAAGTTGCCTCACGAGGAAACTTGGACGACTTCGAAAAAAAACCGATCCTAGTGCCATCCCGCTGGTGATTTACATTCTAGCCGACGGGAAGGCAGTCACCTGAAGAAGAGGAGATTTGGCTCCGGGCGACTAATCTCCCCGAATATGAGTGTGTGAGGAAGAAAGATGATGAAGAATAATATAGTGAATAAAGTACCCCCTCTTGTAAAATATAAGAATATTATAAGTTACCGAGGGCCGAGTGTTTTTATACAGGTCATGTAACTCCGAGGTTACTTCTAATATCCTCATATTTTGCAACAGGGGGTACTTTATTTATTATAATACACAAGTTTTAGTGAGTTATGTGACAGAAATGACATCACTACTCACCGTTTATAACTGATGACATCAGAACTCACCGTTTATAAGGATATCATTTACAAGATATTCACGGCTTTTGTGTATTATATATATATATATATCAATACAGTATAAATGTGTGTGACTATGCTGATAGTAGGTTTACTTTCTGTTTATGCACCTTACACAACACGCTGATATAATATACACTTGGAGGCAGATTTATTATGTTACCAGGCTTCGCCATGTAAAAAATAATTTTTCTTACATGTTTTTTTCTTAAAGTGACTTCCACTGGAACTTACTTACATAGGTTTGAAGCAATATAAAATAACGACGACAAATCTGATGTACCTTGGTAAATTCGCCATTTACACTATTTTACACTATTTACACTTTTTACACAGTATAATAAATATGCCCCTTAAAGGAGGAAGATAAAAAATACTTTTCAGTATATTTATATGAGACCACACTGGTCAGAGAGTTGCATTATTGTGCTCACATGCTAATCGCCTGGCCAAAACTGCACCCAGCGCTTTTAATTCAATTTAATGGAGGGGCAAGTTAGAGCATTTTGTCCCCTGCCAATGAAGCTACAAAATGACTGGGAAACAAAATTCTGCAGATCTCCCTGTGTGCAATTACACTAACATTTTAGCACAGTTGCTGCAATAGGAAAGAGAAAACAACTCGTAATAAGTTATAGACTATGATTTTATGAAAATGGCACATGTTTAGTAACAGAAAGTCTACAGCACTAACTAAAAGTCTATAAAAACGAAAATTAAAATAAGTTAAAATTAGGTGTATGGATGAGGAGTATGGATCCCTTATCCGGAAACCTATTATGCATCTCCCTCTCCTTTTTAAGCAAATTATTCAAATTGAATAAAATCATTTTTTTTCTCTGTAATAATATAACAGAACCAGAACAGAATCCATATTGGTGGCAACACAATCCTGTTGGGTTTATTTAATGTTTAAATGATATTTTAGCAGACCATGGTAAAATATGGTAATGTAAATTATGGAAAGATCCCTTATCTAGAAAACTCCAGGTCTCGAGCATTCTGGATAATAGATCCTATTCTATATATAACAAATAACCTATAACAAATAATGGATTTCTCTGAATAATGCTGGTTTTTATGGCTTTTCCAGATACAGGAGGTGATTTCAGCAGATCTGTGCGAAGTCTATACTGAATTCTTTTTCAATATAGGGTTCAAGTTCCATGGGCTTTTTGAAACATTGGACACCAAAATAATACCAATGCTTACGTACCAGCAGATATATAATGTTTGGTTAAAATGGAATATATATAAAATGGATATAAATAACAATGTAGGTTCCTCCTGGATAGTGTTACTTTAGGAATATATAAGGGGTTGTTCACTTTTGAGGTAACTTATAGTATGATGTAGACTCGAGTGATATTCTGAGACAATTTGCAATTGGTTTTCATTTTTTATTATTTGTGTTTTTTGAGTTATTTAATTCAGCGGCTCTCCAGTTTGCAATTTCAACAATCTGGTTGCTAGGGTCGAAATTACCCTAGCAACCATGCATTGATTTGAATAAGAGACTGGAACATGAATAGGAGAGAAATTGTACAGAAAGATGAGTAGTATAAAGCAGCAATAACAATAAATTTGTAGCCATACAGAACATTTGATTTTTAAATGGGGTCAGTTAAAAGCTGGAAAGAGACAGAAGAAGCCAAATAATTAGAAAACTATGAAAAATAATTAATCAAGCCCAACTGAAAAAGGGGGTTATTTACAAAAACTCGACTTTTTCTGGTTGGGCTTTTTGAGGTATAATTTTTTTTGGAGATTTATTATATCCCCATGCTGCAAAAAGCCTGTATCTGAAAATCCGTCATCTCAGACCTGTTGAGGTCATGTATAAGTCAATGGGAGATGTCCCTATCCCAATTTGAAGATATTATGGTTTGCGTTGGGTTTAGCCCGATAATCCAATAAATTCGGGGTTTTCCGGCAAAAACACACACAAAAAAAATCAAGTGATTCGGGTAAAGTCTGAAAAAATCGCACAATTATGGTTCTCACTTAATTTAATTATTTTTCCCAGTCCGATTTATTCTAGTTATTTTTTTAATAAATAAGGCAAGGTCAGGGATGGGATTTAAGTTAAGTTAAAGGTGAACCACCCCTTTAATTTAAAACCCTTCAGGAAAACTCTATCCCGGGGTCAGCAACCTTTACTATAAAAAGAGCCATTTTGCCCCCTCTGCCACTAAAAAAGAAAAATAGTCTGGAGCCGCAAAACATAACACCGCTTTTTAACTTTTAAAAGTTTTAACCTTTTTAACTTTTAAAAGTTTTAACCTGGGAAGAATTTTTTCAAAACCCAGCTTCTAAGAAGCAAGGTACCTCGGCATTGTATAAACATTTAGTACTAATAAATGAGCCACAAAAATTCCACTTTATTCAAAAATGGGAAACAGATCTACAACAATCGTTTTCACCGCAACAATGGAATGAAGCATTTAAATCGCCATTTCTTCATTCTAAATGTGTTAACCATCTTGAGAATGCTAGGAAAATAATTTATCAGTGGTATTTAACTCCATATAAGTTACATAAAATATATGGGTCACCTAATAAATGTTGGAGAAAATGTGGTGGTTCAGGCAACTTCTTGCATATTTGGTGGTCCTGTCCGATCATACAAATGCTTTGGAAATCGGTGGAGACCATAATCCAAAAAATTGTAAAGATGAATATTCTGTTAACTCCATCCTTAGCGCTTTTGGGCATTATGGAAACAAATTTGAGGTTGCAGTGTAATCAAGCCCAAATATATTTGATATATCATTGTTTATTCACAGCCAGAATGGCAATTGCAAGGAAATGGAAATCCCAAGATACTCCTCCAATACAAGCAATTATTAATGAATTGTATCAAACAGCAACATATGAGTCTACTTTTGCTCGCTCCCAAGGAATAATTCTAAAATAGCAGGCTACTGGAAACATATACATGTATGTGATGATTTAAATACCTAAGAACTATAAACCTAAGATGTATGTAACTATTTAAACAAATATGCTAAGTCCCAGAGCTAGGTGGGGGTTGTGGGTAATAATTTTTTTTTTTTTTTTTTTTTTTTTTATGGGTGTTGTTGTCTTTATAATTTTCTGTACTGTTACTTTGTAAATTTATGTTTAAAAATTTAATAAAAAAGTAAAAATAAAAAAATAAATAAATAAAAGTTTTAACCTTTTTTTAAAGGGGATGCAGGCCCTGGCCCAATCGCACCCCCTGCTCCCCCGGTAGCTTCTTGAGCCACCAGCAGGTGCGAGAGCTGTATAGACGACGTGACAGGAAAAGCCGCAAGACCGAGCCACAGCAAGCAGGAGCATGAGGCTCCGGAGCCGCGGGTTGCCTACCTCTGATCTATCCCTATTAGTTTAACAGGAACAATAGTTTGGAATTTAGTGGGGGAATTTAATAAAAGTCAGTAATGGGAAAACTATCACTTCACAATGCAAAAGTATACGCCTTTGTGCGAATTTAATGTAGCTTTTGTGAACCTGGAAATTGTTTAGTGACCACTTCCGACAGTCTTCTGACACTTCCATCTTACTGAAAAAGTTTGCTCCAAAAGATTACAACATCTTCAATGCGCAATTAAAATTCTCAATGCAATAACATCTAAAGCTGGCCATAGACGCAACGATCCGAGCGTATGAATCGAGGATTCCTACAATTTTCGGACCGTGTGTGGAGAGTCCCGACATTTTTCGTCCGGCGGAGATCGGTCGTTTGGTCGATCAGACAGGTTAGAAAATTTCTGTCGGCTGCAGGTAATATCTCTGCGTGTATTGCCGATCGTATGATATTCAGTGGGAGACTGTCACTAGCTAATAGTACAATTTCTGTCACGGGCAGAACATCGGCTGAACTGTTCTTTAACTTCTTTATTTGGTCGGAATGGTAAGTCTTTGATCTGAATGGTTAGTGACAGGTCGGGAGATGGGAAAGTGATTCGTACGATCGGATCTTTGCGTCTATGGCCAGCTTAAGGAAGAATATTACATTGCGAAATGAAAATTTGTATTATTATTATTTGTTTCAATTGTTTTTCTTTTTGTGACTTTTCCCCCAAGTGTCTGCAGAATGGGCAGCCTTGAAAACAGAAAAGGGCCATAGTTTGATCTTGCAGTTTTATACTTAGGGTAGCGAGTAATTTGATTAGTTTACTGTCACTATAGAGAAGTTACTAAATTTCTCTGCTAAAGGTGCGAAAACTTGTACCCTCTATGGGGCAATGAATATGTAAATGCTGCTAAGGTTTACTGGGCTGGGGCAAAATCTGTCCATACATCTATATAAATTTCAATGTTCATCAGCGTTACTATATAAACATGGACACGGGTGCTTAAATACAGAAATATAGCTGCACTAGACACCCTTTGAACTCCGCTGATGAGCTCTAACAAGTGTGAAACTGTTGTTTTGCAGATGTAATGTTAATTACTGTTCATCCGACCCTTCCCCGCTAGCTTTAGATCCTAATGTTCCCAAGGAGAGGGCAGACTTCGAAGCAACATGTGAGAACTCCTGCAAAGTCTCAACAATTCTGATTGCATGTAAAGCCCAAGTCTTTGCACTTGTGTCAATCTACATAGGACTGGCTACTTCCCAACAGCCAATCACAAATCTTTTTTGACATCACTGGACTTTCATGTGTGAAACTGTAAAGGATAGGCAGGGAAGCAGAATGTGCCCTTGTATTATCTATAGTGTTTTGATGAAAATGAAACAGTTTTGACAAAAATATTGAAAACGAAGTTACTGTTTTTCAGTTACCTTCTATACACTGCAAGATATGCTTTCATTGCTTCCCTCATTTAGTTCAACAATGGATAGAGCCTTTTTACAACAGCTGAGATAGTGTGGAAGTGCTAGTATACTTTAAAGTAATAAAGTGTTTTCTTGCTAATAAACAAGATTGCTTAATATACAATTGTCATATATTTATGAGCCTCTTGACTCCATGAGTCTTCTTATGCAAACACAATAATCTCTGGACTCTCCATATGTCCCCTGACCATTTGGAGCATCTTTAACTTTTCTGCCATGTTTAAATATCTTGCAAATTAAAAGTATTTCTACATCCCTCAGTTCTTTGCGCAAAGCACCAACATCAAAACAATTCCCTACAACAAGCAGGATGGAGATATTATTTAGGAAGTTGGCACTACGTGTATCCTGTCATGGGTTCTGGGGTTATTACAAATATAATTTATACTGGATATATACTAGGGGCATTATGTATGGAATTGCCACTGTATTTATCCTACCATGTGGTCAAGGATGTATGACATTCACATCTTGTCATGTGTTATGTTTGTATATTATGTGTTATGGGGAATTATATCTGAAACTGGCACTACATATACTCTGCAAGGTTCTGGGTGTTATACACGGAACTAATTTAGGATACTGTGAAGGAATTGGTGTAACCTAGGGCAGGTCCCGACTGAGAATTAAAATAGGCCCTGGAATTTCAGGTACACAGAGGCCCATTCAGCCCACATAGAGGCCCATACAGCCCCACCAGCCCACTAAATACTGACTTTCTATGGGACCTTATAGCAGCCCCTCTGGCATTTGCCAGAACTCACAGATTGTCAGTCCGGGCCTGACCTAGTGTTGTTGTTGCCACCTGTATGGGTTTGACCCCTGACAGCCCGGTTTTCAGGAGGGCTGTCCGGGTCAAAACTGCCTAACTGGTTTTTCTAATTTGGCAAACTAAGCAGGATTTCCTAAAATTGAAACGATGATCAACCAATCTCCACATCATAGCTTCACCAAAGGACCCACCCGCTTGACGTCTCCCCGCTGGGAAAGGTGGCAACCCTAGTGTAACCTCTCCAAATACAAAAATCGCCTACCGTCTATGACAGTTTGAGAGATAAAACTGTGTGTCCAATATTTGTCCCCTGACCTTTGTTGCACTACTGCTCCCAACAACCCCTGACAGCCTGAGGGAGGTGGAGGCAACACAGACTGGTCCTGTTTAGGACTGAAGGGAAATACTAGGATATAGGCTAGGATAGCATATAATGTTTTTGAGACTTTCCTATCCATTTTAAGGGCACCGTGATTGACAAAAGAACTAAATCTTTTTGGCTTCCAGCAAATCTTCCATTATCCATTGCGGACTGGGGAAAGCTCACTAGTTTGGATTCAATCACAGTCCACGAAATATGTGCTGGAGAAAAAGAGGCTTCAGGGAAAGAGTGGAGGAAGTATTTAATAAAGCTTAATTGCTCATCAAGCAAACACGGCTTCAAAGAAAAAGCAATATAAACTCCATGATTATCCAACACTGAAGTTTAACGTGTAAAAAGTAAAAGTAATGTAACTGAATGTTAAAAGGAAAATAGCCTATACCTGTGTAGGAGACTGAAGGTTCGGTTACCTGTCATTCAGACAGTCCCCATAGCTTTAGACAACAATGTGCAGTCCTAATTTAAATTTGGGAAGGGGAAATTGTTTCGACATCCTGGGCAGTGTTGGATTGGCCAAACCTGCTCCTCCCAGCTGCCCCATAAATAAATGAACTTGTGCACCATGTTTGCGTATGCACGCTAGGGAATCGGAGGTTGGGAGGGGGCCGTGGGACTACGAGGAGGACCCTTCATTTGCAAGGCTTCGTTTGCAAGGCTAAGGCTCCACTTTGACCCTGATCCTGGGTTAAAGAATCCTTTGCCAGTTCAGTAACTGACCAGGAGATGTCATTGTTCTAGTCTTTAAAAGGGGAAGCCAACATGTGCTTGGCCTAGTTGGATCCCACCTGTTAAAGAATGTGGATGATCAATGGCATACCAACATGGCATCGGGCCCCACCCGCAAGAAAACATCTGAGGGGCCCGGCATGTAACTTACCTGCCCCCCATGTGTGATGACACAGGCAGCTGATGTTGTTGCACATCTACTTACTGCAGGGGACCAGTAAAATGTCTGCTTCATTTATAGTTATGCCACTGTGGATGATATTCAGAGCCTGGGCAGAAGTAGGTCCAGCAGGTGAAGCTAATGTGAGGATAGTTCTTTAATAGCTCACCTCAGGAGTAAGAGTTAGATCAGGGTAGCTAGTGATTAGCCTAAAACTCCACTGAGGAGAGTTAGAAGGATTAGCAGTCCTGAGTGTGCCAGGCCTGATACTTGGGATTAGACAATTCTAAATTGATTCAATCCACTTTGATTATAGACCCCTGATGGGCAAAACACTGACTGTGTTCTTTGTTTCTGAGGAAATGCTGAATATTTGTACTGTGTATCATCCTTTTAGAGCAGGGGTCCCCAATCTTTTTTTACCCGGGAGCCACATTCAAACGTAAAAAGAGTTGGGGAGCAGCACAAGCATAAAATAGTCCCTTGGGGTGCCAAATAAGGGCTGTGATTGGCTATTTGGTTGCCCCTATGTGGACTGGCAGCCTACAAGAGGCTCTACTTGGCACTATACTTAGTTTTTATGCAATTAAAACTTGCTTCCAAGCCTGGAATGCAAATATAAGCATCTGCTCTGAGGACACAGAGAGCAACATCCAAGGGGTTGGAGAGCAACATGTTGCTCGCGAGCTACTGGTTGGGGATCACTGTTCTAGAGAATCTACATTGTGTAAATAAAGAGCTGTTAAATGTTTTAAGATTGGCTGCCTCCCAACTGATTTAATCAACCTGAGGGTTGAAGTTCTGCAACACAATTCCTCCACTAAGTCCACCAAGACTTAAGATTTGGGTCTGAGGGCACTTTTAAAACAATATGGGATCATTTATTGTTCCACTGTGTGTTGGTAGCATTGTCTATTTTCTTTCTTCTATTAAACATTAATTTGGTGTTTGATGCTAAAGAATACTATTAGATATTATGTACTGTAGGTTTAACATGTGTACGCCAGTGATTCCTTTCCCATGTGGTACCTCTTTCACTTTCCTTTCCCTGTGTGTTTATCTTTCCTGCCTCCTCCACAGTGTCCTGCACTTTCTTTCCTCTCCTCTGCTTCCCACTCCTCCCCTGCCTGCGTCTCTATATCCCCCCTCACACCCCTCTGTTTCTTCCTGCAGCCCTGGTGTTCTTGTGCTAATGTCTATGAACATCTCACTTCATCTGTCACCAATTCTGTTCGCCTGCCCAGCTGTCAAAACAGGGGGTGTCTCTTTCATTCCAGCTCACAAAGTACCAAAGGGGGAAAGGCTTTAATGCTTGTGTTTGGACACAAGCAATTATCACTAATTATTGTTTTTCTTTTCAGCCGGCCTGTCTTGCTGGAGAGCCAGCAGATGAACATACCATAATCCTCCCCAGTCGGTTGATCTCAGTTGGTTTTGCAGACCGGTCTAGGCGAGAGGCTTTGTGCTTTTCATCTAAATGCGAGTTAAGAGCTGATTGAAAATCATTGCGATGGCAGAATTAATCTCACAGCCCGGCCTTTGAATAGATTCACCTAGCAGATTATATGTGCTGATGGCAGATCTTTTCTTGGCCACATCTTTTAGGAAACCTCGAATATACAGTAGTTAAATAAGAAGACTTTACTAAATTGTCCTTCCCTCGCCCAATCAAAAGCTTGAGCTCAGCACATATTTACAGGAAAATTCAGATAGAAATGAAAAAGTCCCAATAAAACTGACCTTGAGCATAGACCTCTTCTCCTGAGTGCACTGCACAGTAACCTCTCAATAGGAAAGTGCGAGTTGCTTGTACTGTATGCACCTTTTGCGTGAATTATATGAGCACCCTTCTTAACACCTTAATACTTAGATATGCGTTTTCCCAGGGTATAATTCAGGTTTGAGATTCTCGGCTAAAGCAGAGGATTTGGCAGAGCAGAAAATTCTGAAGTGTTACTCCCAGGACCCTTAAAAAAAACATAAAAATCCAAAAGAGAAATATTTTGTCTACAGTTCTGATGGCAGCCCCTACCCCAAGAGCATGTGAGTTGTCTGTTTGTCATATAACCAGCAATGAGCAGAGATCCATCCCTGATGGTAGCATTCCATGGAGCAGGATTCGTTATCTGGAAACCTGTTATACAGAAAGCTCCACATTACAGAATGGCCGTTTCCCGTAGACTACATTTTATCCAAATAATCCAAATTACTAAAAATTATTTTTTTTCTCTGTAATAATAAAACAATATACTAATATCTAATTAATCCTTATTGGAAGCAAAACCAGCCTATTGGGTTTATTTAATGTTTACATGATTTTCTAGGAGAGTTAAGGTATGAAGATCCAAATTATGGAAAAATTCGTTATCTGGAAAACCCCAGGTCCAAAGCATTCTGGATAACAGGTCTCATACCTGTGTTAAAAGAGTTTTCAAAAAGAAGCTACAGTATATGCATAACATTCTGATGCCTATCATCATTTATATTCATAGCTCTAGTTAAGCAGGATTTTACAATAATTTTAACAAACAGGAGCCACACAATAAATATAAATAGGGTTTATATTTATAATAAAAACAGGATCAGAGGGCTCTGCACATGTGAGCTTACAGTCTGAAGCGATAAAGACAAATTGCCTTTGACAGGTTTGTCAGGAAGCAATATACATATATATGAGATATGATTTTTTTCATGGGTAAATATTTTGTAATGCCCATCAGATGTCCATTCACTATAAGCCTTATTGAGCCGGCAGGTTTCGAAGCAAAAACCCAATCAAATCAATTATATTTCGCTGAAAGCGTTGTCCAATAAGAGCAATTTTCAGTAAAATAATAAATTAGGTTTTGCATTATGAAAGAAAATTTAACTCTAAACATTTTAAAACCATATGCTAATTTAATATTTGTAGAGGGGTTGCTCACCTTTAAATTAATTTTAGAGATAATTTGCAATTATTTTCATGTTTTATTATTTTTGATTTTTGAATTTTTTAGCTTTTTATACAGCAGCATTTTCAGCAATCTGGTTGCTAGGGTCCACATTACTGTAGCAACCATGCATTGAATTAAATAAGAGACTGGAATATGAATAGGAGAGGCCTGAAGAGAAAGATGAGTAATAAAAAATTAGCAATAACAATACATTTGTAGCCTTGCAGAGCATTTATTTTTTAGTGACCCCCATTTGAAAGCTGGAAAAAGTCAAAAGAAGGCGGCAAATAATTCAAAAACTATAAAAAAGAAAACATAATGGCCAATTAAAAAGTTGGATCCATGTAAATTATAAATACTACTACAACTTATATTATTAGATAGGTCAAATCAATTAATTAGCTCTTCGTTATATATGGTAAAGATGGTGAACATACCCAAACTAAAGTCAGCAAATATTTCCCAGTATTCTAATGGGAAAATTACGAATTGCTGTCATTAAAAGGAAGTGGTTTGTAAAGATGGAACGTATGGGAAATCTGGCAGTGATTTATCCAATTAAGAGGTCAGATAATAGATTGTCTGTAATTTAATGCATGTGACACTCTAATAATTGGTGCACATCTATGTTTTCTGTAGGCACACAGGCATGTCTATCATGTTCAGACAAAAGGATGGCATTGCGAGTGGCTATTGTGGATAATAATGTTGGCTAAATGACACAAAGGAATCTTATTAGGTTTCTAAATCTGACATGGCTGGAAGCTAAGGCACTAGTAACTGTGTGGTGGGTAACCCTCGGATGACCCATACCAGAGAATGAGAGCAAATTAGGAAGATATTTACATTACAAGTCCATTTTATTCTGTTGCCCTAAATATTGATAAACCAATAGTTGATAAACCAATATTTCCCTTTAATACACAAAAGACATGAATATCTTTTAAATTATATCCTTGTAAACGGTGAGTTCTGATGTCATCAGTTATAAATGGTGAGTTCTGATGTCATTTCTGTCACATGACTCACTGAAACTTGTGTATTATAATAAATAAAGTACCCCCAGTTGCAAAATATGAGGATATTAGAAGTTACCTCCGAGTTCCATGACCTAAATAAAAACACTCCGCCTTCCGCCTCGTGTTTTTATGTGGTCATGAAACTCCTCTGTAACTTATAATATCCTTATATTTTACAAGAGGGGGTACTTTATTATGGGGTGCCGTTTGTCCCAAATACATTCTGTATACAAAACTATCCCTAATACACAGAATGAATGTCTCTCATGTTATATAAGTATTTGTGACCATACACAGAGAAAACAAATATACAAAAGACTTATTTCTATTAAAGAATGAAAACAAAATCTGGTTAGTGCACAAAAGGATGTCATTATATCACAAACTCCATTCTGTACAGTTTAACAAGCAATCTGTCGCACAAATCTATAACCTCCATGTAACGGACGCACTTATGTGCAAATGTACTTACAGAATGAATTATGTAAAAACAAAGATGGACATAATATATAATAGTGAAACTAACTAGTGCTTGTCAAGCTAGATTTGACTGACAAAATAGATTTCTGTGACAGAAAGCAAGATTTTATAGTACAGGATTCATTCTTTCCACAAAATGACAGTTTTGTTTCACAAAACAGCTAAAATAACCATTCTGTGAAGCAACACTGTCAGTCACATTCCTGAACCAATAAGAACAAAGCTTATTGCCATAAACAAACAAGATGAGAAGTGGCCAGCTCTGCTCCACATGGCTAAGGCAAAGTATCTGACCTGCTATAGAGGGCGCCCTCTAATGTCCCCTGTGCTGCATAGTAATAAACATGAACAAACCTTTCCTAAAAGAGCTGCTGTTAAACACTACAGGTTCATAAATGGAAGTTTTTACAAATGGCTGAGAAATATAATGCTGCACTTATAATGATTGTAGAGAATGAAAAGTATGCAAAACTTATATAAATATGATCATTTTAGGTGATATGGCTATTCTTATTGTAGTAACCTGCTTGTGTGGCCATTTTGGTTAAGGGCATTCCTGCTGTTTTGCCATTATCTTATGACTCACTCCTGTTCCTCTTCCTGTCTAAGCTGAGAGTAATTATGGGACAGGCCACACCCACCTGCGATGTTGTATTAAATGTACCAGAAGTTACTGTGCTTGTCTGGCTGCTTTGCCTGACTCTCAGAGTCAGTTATAAGTTTTGTATATGATAGTTAGACTCCAATGTCTCCTCATAGCTGTAATCTTGCACCAATTAGCTTGTAGTCTCTTAATAATGTGCTTAGCTATAGTTCAACTACTACATAATAGCTTTAGCCAGAGACTTGGGACTGATCATGTGCACACACATTCAGGGGAATGTAATAAAAGTCGCAAAGAGCAAAACAATTCGCACCAATAAGACTAAAAATCCACATCTCGCAATGTAATATTGTTCCTTAAACTGTTATTGAATTGCGAATTTTAATTGCGCATTGCTAATTTTAAGTGTGCACTCATAAGAAGTGCATGAAGGTGTCGTAATCTTTTGGAGCAACATAACGACTTTTTCAGTAAGAAGTTTTATTACATTGACTGCGCATTGGCGCAAACTATAAAATTCGCAAACGGTCTTTCACTGTCGGAAGTGGTCGCTAAACAGTTTCCGGGCTCGCAAAAGCTATATTAAATTCGCACAAAGCATAATTTGTTCGCGCAAAGGCATAACTTTTCGCATTGCGAATAGTTTTTCCGTTAGCGATTTTTATTACATTCCCCCGATTGTGTTTAGTATGATGTGTAGGTTATATGAGCAGCCACTCCTGAGTACTGTGTGTAAACAAAAGGCTTCAGGACTTCAACTTCACCTCCTTTCGTGAATTCGGGTCTTTTTCGGGACTTCAACTTCGTCTTTTCGGCACTTCCGCATTCTGTAATATGCGAAATGGCCGCATGGCTCGGGCGCTCGTAAAGGGGACCCGGCTCTTTGAAAAATGCAGCACTTCTGGGCCCCCCTTCAGGCCCGGAACACTTGTCCCCCCTGCTGGCGGCCCTGGACATGCATGTGACATGGGCGCAGTTGTGCTCTCTGCTCTAGTGTTGGTCCTAGGGTTGCCACCTTTTATAAATCTTTTTACCGGCTGCTGGGGGCGGGGCCTCAAAAGGGGCGGGTGTGATGTCAAAGGGGCGGGCATGACGTCAAAAGGGGCGGGGCCACGCGAAGGAGTCCCGCGGACGCTAGAAGAGGCAAAGAAAAAGGTAAGTTGCAGGGGATTGGGGGCAGGCCGAGGGCTCCTTTGATCATATTACAAATTTACCGGCAGCTACATTGCCGGTAAATTTGTAATACCGGCCCCGGCCTTGGCAGGTATTTTACCGGCTAGGCCGGTAAAATACCGGCCGGGTGGCAACCCCAGTTGTGCCCCCCCTCAACCCACTCTGATGTGAAAGGGTTAAGCACTGGGCAGGTATGGGGATGGCATCATTAGAGTCTTTTGTTATAAATAAATATAAAGCATTGTGCAGCTTGTTGCTTCTATATAAATAGATTATGATCCCTAAATTGCTCCTGCCTAAATGACCCCCTTTTGTTTACACACAGTACACAGGAGTGGCTGCTCATATAACTTACACATCATACTATAGAGAATGCGTGGTCATACCTCCCAACATTTTGGAAGTAAAAAGAGGGACAAAAAATTTTTTGTCATGTAGCGCGTCAAATTTTTTTGACCACACCCATTTTTGTGGCCACACCCCGTAATTTTTACAAAGTTTGGCAGGTTATAAAAGTTTGAAAATATTTCTCCTTATCTAAACTGTTAAAATTACTTATTTTCTTATCTCAAAATTGTTACAAAGTATCTTAGTTGCACCTGTTAGCTGTACTGGCCTCTCTGCCAAAAGCCAATTAAGTTAGAACTTTTGGACACAATAAAGATCTTTACACTTTGAATTGGTGCCTGCTGGAAGTCTGCGTTCATTTAGTGCCTGCTCCTTTTTACATTTCGGATCATCCGTCCCCTATGCTGAGGGCTCAGGGCAGTACAAAACTTATAACTGACTCTGAGAGTCAGGCAAAGCAGCCAGACAAGCACAGTAACTTCTGGTACATTTAATACATCGCAGGTGGGTGTGGCCTGTCCCATAATTACTCTCATCTTAGACAGGAAGTGAGTAATAAGATAATGGCAAAACAGCAGGAATGCCCTTAACCAAAATGGCCACACAAGCAGGTTACTACAATAAGAATAGCCATATCACCTAAAATGATCAACATATTTATATAAGTTTTGCATATTCTTTCTCTACAATCATTATAAGTGCAGCATTATATTTCTCAGCCATTTGTAAAAACTTCCATTTATGAACCTGTAGTGTTTAACAGCAGCTCTTTTAGGAAAGGTTTGTTCATGTTTATTACTATGCAGCACAGGGGACATTAGAGGGCGCCCTCTATAGCAGGTCAGATACTTTGCCTTAGCCATGTGGAGCAGAGCTGGCCACTTCTCATCTTGTTTGTATATGGCAATAAGCTTTGTTCTTATTGGTTCAGGAATGTGACTGACAGTGTTGCTTCACAGAATGGTTATTTTATCTGTTTTGTGAAACAAAACTGTCATTTTGTGGAAAGAATGAATCCTGTACTATAAAATCTTGCTTTCTGTCACAGATATCTATTTTGTCAGTTAAATCTAGCTTGACAAGCAATAGTTAGTTACACTATTATATATTATGTCCAACTTTGTTTTTACATAATTCATTCTGTAAGTAAATTTGCACATAAGTGCGTCCGTTACATGGAGGTTATAGATTTGTGCGACAGATTGCTTGTTAAACTGTACAGAATGGAGTTTGTGATATAATGACATCCTTTTGTGCACTAACCAGATTTTGTTTTCATTCTTTAATAGAAATAAATCTTTTGTATATTTGTTTTCTCTGTGTATGGTCACAAATACTTATATAACATGAGAGACATTCATTCTGTGTATTAGGGATAGTTTTGTATACAGAATGTATTTGGGACAAACGGCACCCCATACTTTATTCACTATATATCTATAACCTTGTTACAAGTTATGAGTGCCTGAAAAAGAAGCACAATGTGCAGCACAATACAGACGGACAAAAATAAGTACAGTATACTCGTTGCATAATCTTAGGTGTTGCTTTTGCTAAGAAAATATAACTAAAAGAGGAATCTCCCCAAAAACTATTTTTTTTCATATTGAAAGACATGCAATTGTAAGCAATTTTCCAATATACATTCAATAAAATAAATAATTATGAATGTAATTTCTGTTTAAAGCAATATAGGTATGGGATCTGTTATTCAGAATGCTCAGGACCTGGGGTTTTCCAGAGAACAGATCTTTCTGGAATTTGATCTTCATACCTTAAGTCTACAAGAAAATCATGTGAACGTTAAATGAACCCAATAGGCTGGGTTTTCTTCCAATAAGGATTAATTATTTTTAGTTTCGATCAAGTACAAGGTACTGTTTTATTAATAAAGAGAAAAAGGTAATTTTTAAAACTTTGGATTATTTGGATAAAATGGAGTCAATGGGAGACATTCCGTAATTCAGAGCTTTCTGGATAAAGGGTTTCTGGATAACGGATCCCATACCTGTACTATTTTATTATTACAGAGAAACAGTTTTCCTCCACACAACATTTCTTCACACTATTTTTTCCATAGGAAAATAGCATATCATTGTCTAACCTTCATAATATTGATCCAAATGATTAATAAGCATTTATCAAGATCACAAAATCTGTATCTATAGGCAATTCTGTACATGTCCTGCTCCAACAAAGACTTCTGTATGCTGTTGAAGGTTTAAATATGCCAATCTTACAGGGTGACCTCTTGTTCTTAGTACATTCCTGCAAGAAACAAGATCCACAGAGACTTCTCTTTTTGATCTCTAACATATTTATGAAGCATTATCATATCACCTTGTGAGAACCTCTTCTCCAAAGAAAACAATCCCTATTTTCACAGCCTTTTTCCATAAATAATGGTTCAGTTCCTTTTATGAATGCAAAGTATCCACACTATTTCCAGTATTGTTAAACATTTATAAAATGGCAAAATTATGAATTTATCCCTCAGCGTGTACCTCTTATTTATACCTGAGATGTTGCTGGCATTTTTTAGAACTTACATGCATTTAAAGTCTGTTTCTGGTAAACACCATTAGTGCTATATCTCATCTTCCATTTATCTGCTCTGCCCCTCATTTTATCTAAATTACATTGTGGGTTCAGCAAAATCCATCCTTAAGGCACAAGCATCTACCAACGAGCAACCTAATGGAGCATTTATAATAGATCATACCAAAGGGAGACCTGTTGCACATTGGCAGCACAGTCAATATAAATGCTACCAACTTTCAGAACTTTGAACATATATTCCATTTTATGAATTTAATTAGACCTAAGGCATGAAAACATTTGCCTGTTAAAATGTGCCGAGTTTCTATAGAGGTCAGTGGGAGGTGTATTTTTAACATTCAAGTTAATTAAGTTATTTTAAACTATCAAATTTTTAAAAATGAATGTAAAAATTTGATTTTAATTCAGATTTTCCACAAAATAACGTGTAACCCTTTTGACACCCCTTTGTCAGTGTTACACTCCAAGGGGCAGATTTATATATGGTCGAATATCGAGGGTTAATTAACCCTTTATATTCGACTGCCGAATGTAAATCCTTCGAATATCGAAGTTGAAGCACACTAAACAATAATTTATATTTCAAAAACTATAAGAATGGAAATAAAAAAAAATTGTCCAAAAGAATTATTAAGCATCTGATACATGTAAGTGGATTTCTTATGAGCCGTGACAATTCCCCTTTAAACAATGTACACTTCCATTACTATAAATGGTCTTGGTGTCTCACCTTGCAGTCCTTAATAAGGGAAATAAAACACAGTGAAGTTCAATGTTTCTCAGATACACCGTTGCCTTCCAGTAATCGAACACACATTTTCTGAAAATAAAAAAAGGGGAATAAAAAACCCACAAGTCAAACGCAAACATAAGCGGTCAGATCATTGTTCACATTTGGCATTCAGCTCCCTCGGCTAAGCGTAATTGGAGGTAGGTCTGGCCTGATCTGCTGGTGCTTATTCATTTTATGGTCTTCTTTAACAAGTTTGAAAAGTGTAAAGTGAAATCCATGAACTTTACTGCATACTGTACTGTGATAACCAAGTGGAACCTGTCCAACATAAAGCAAGCAGGAGGCAGACAGGAACACAGGAGAGCAGCATGAAAATAATTGACCTTGCTGGTACTTACGCTATAAATCGTGTTCTAATACAGTAGGTAAAAACCTGCAACGTATTAAAATGCTGTAAATATTAAACATAACATGACATGCATGACATATAGGTCTTAAGTAAATCCCAAGGAGCCATTTTTATTCCGAAGAATGTAGTTTTATTATTTGGCTAACTTTTCTTTACAATGTCAACATTACATCACCAGGTTTAGGTAGAGCCCTTTGTGTGCTTTAAAAATGGGCCGTTTTCAAAGGAAGGAAAACGTTTGGGTGCATGTAGCGCATATAAAAGGATTTGTTGTAACAACCCCAGAAATACATATATAAGGGTCCACCACCTCATTGATCCTTAAATGACATAAGCTTTTAATAGTAGCATGAAGGATGCATTTATTGCTTTTATTTTGTCACATTTACTTGTACTTTTCTGTAGAGTACAATAGTAGGAGAAGTGCAATACATATGAACAACACCAGCAGACTATAAGTGCAGTGTAGGCACCAAAATGCAGTAATACCAATGTATGTGGGGGCAGATGGGCTGGGGTGTCCTCCAACAATTTAACATATATACACAACAAGAATGGGACTATAAGTCCCTGCCCATGTGACCCCCACCAGCTCAATTGTAAATAAATACTTTAAATATGTAAAACGCAATATTTATTATTCAACACTATGCCATATATCAAGTTAAAACCAATTAAAACCAAACTAAGCAGTGCTGCATGTACAAAGGGATCCCTTGTAATATTATCTAAGTGTATCACAGCATGAATGGTAGTCGAATATGCTGTAATGTAGAAATGGCGTATCTGGAACCAAGCCGTAGCACTCCAATCTTATGCCACAATTTCAGTCCGTTGAGCAAGATAAACGGTCCCAGACCTCCAATATTGATGTTAAATTGGTTGTGGCCAAAGCGTAATACTGAAGTATCCCTAGGTCTAAAATGCGCCAAAGTCACCAAATGTATTTGAGGCACCCCTCCAGCATGGACCACCTCGAAAAATCAACCCCGTTAGATATTAGGGGGGGGGGGATGCACTTGCCGTGTAGCCGGAACCTTCGTAAAGGCACCCAATCAGATGTGGGTGAATACAGATATTTAGAATAAGCCTCAGTGGGATGTCCACAGATGCAAATATCTCCCAGCGTGCCCGCTCAACAAATATAAAATATATTACCGACCATGCGGAAGTCCGTGAACAGTTTCACAATGAGTCCTTAAGGTGACGTGTGAAGACGTCTCCGCTGCGGTTCCGTGGTGAGCGGTGTACGGCAGTCCTGGCACTTTAGACCTATGTGAAGGGATCCTCACTTGCTTAGCGCGCGCTGCACCTCGACAGCCGTTTCGCCACGAGCGTGGCTTTGTCAAGAGGTCGAAGAACCGGAAATGGTGTATATTTAAAAGGAACGTCATGTGACTGTGAATTCCAGATGCCCTAGACTCTATTCCAATCAATTGTATCCAATGATCAATAAGGTTACATGCACCCAGCAATTGGAGCTCCGCAACTTTTGTTGCCAATTATTGTCTTGAAACAATATGTTTAAGCCGTTTGTAGATTCCTCATATAGGAAGATCAATGCTGGATTGGCAATGTAAATAATAATGAAAATATACTATTTAATGGCTCCATAATATTTTATGGCATCTCGGAAAACAAGGCATAATGTTGAAGATCCCGTAATAAAGATAGAATGAACAATAAACAAAATCAATAATGAATAAACCAAATTGAATTTAAACAAAATGAAAAATAGGGAAAAAGCCCCAAAATATAAAAAGTGTAACAAGTAAACCTTAGATGTGGACGAGAAAAATCTAATCTAAAAGGAAAAGATATATAACCAAAATATAAACAAAAATAAACAAATAAAATAAAATAAAATAAAAGAAAAGAAAAGAAAAATAAAAAATGAAATGAAAGAAGATAAAATAAAAAAAATAAAAAAAAATAAAAAAAAATAGAATAAATGAACCCAATAGTGTCTCAGCACATCCAGGGAGGAAAGGGGGTTAATTTTGGTCAATATTCTGTCTGCTGTCTCCAGAGGGGGTTGATTTATGAGCATGGCAGGCATTGCCAACCCGTAGTAAGTTCGACAATGTCATAATGCACCTCTTTTGATTATTTATGAATAAATGCTTGGAAATTTAGCTGTCCATTGAGTCCAAATTCTGACTTATAGGTATTAAGTCGGAAAATCCAAGAAGTCTCCAATTGGAGTAATCTGTTTTCCAAATCACCCCCCCTTATGTCTCCATGTAAGCGATCTATACCCTGGAAAAAGCAGCCCGAATATTGACCATTATGTGAGCAGTATATATGCTTGGCGATACTGGACGTAAGATTGCAATTCTTAATGTCCCGTATATGTTCGTAAATACGTCTCTTTAACATCCTTATTGTTTTCCCCACATACATGCTGCCACAATGGCAGGTGAATAAGTATATTACAAATGTGGTAGTGCATGATATATGATGGTACATGTCAAACTTTAACTGGTCATTCCCAAAAGTGCTTGACATTTTTAGAAATTGGCACTGTTCGCACGCTCCGCATCTGAATGTGCCTGAGGTTTTGCAACAGATCCTCTTGGACCCCCTCTGGTAATGGCTGTGGGTTAACAGGTCCCCAATACTTGTGTTCCTTTTGTATGTAATTAAAGGATATGGGGAGACCAGCCGTCCCAGGGCCGGATCCCTAGTCAGTATGTCCCAATGTTTGTGAATGACAGATCTCACATCCCTATCATTATTGTTAAAGGTTAGAATTAGTCTCGTATGTCCCTGGTTAGTTGGTTTCCTAATTGGGTTTCTTTGCCCATGAGAGTTGTAGAGCAGGTCTTCCCTATTGGTGGCCAGAGCCCCTTGATAAGCTCTGCGAAGACATCTTGTTATATCCTCTAGTCTTAAATCTCTGATAGAGTTTATAAGCTTCCCGTTTATACTCCTCCTCAGAAGAGCATATCCTTCTCAATCTTAGATACTGCCCCTTAGGAATGCCTTCTATGCATCTTGAGGGATGCATAGATTTGGCATGAAGGAAGCTATTACTAGCCGTTTGTTTGCGAAAGAGGGTAGTGGTCAAAAAGCCTTGTTGATCCTTTCGCAATTCAATATCTAGGAATTCAAGCCTCTCCCTGTCATAATTAACCGTGAAGGTCAAATTATATGTGTTAACATTGAGTTTGGCCACAAATTCTTTCAACAGAGTTTCGGAGCCCTGCCAGATGATCATGATGTCATCGATGTACCTGTGCCATCGAAGGATATGGCACAGGTACATCTCATATTCATCACTAGAGAACACAAAGCGTTCCCATTCCCCAAGGTATAAATTGGCATAGCTAGGGGCACATTTCGCACCCATGGCCACTCCCTGCCGCTGTAAATAATATATGCCATCAAATAGAAACACATTATGATGCAGTACAAATTTCAGTGCCTGCAAAATAAATTCATGTTGCTCATCAATGGGATTGTGTATCCGTTCAAAAATTGATTTTAGAGCTGACAGCCCCAAATCATGAGGTATACTCATATATAGTGCTTCCACATCTAGTCCCACCAATATGCAGTCCGAATCCAGTACTATACCATTTATTTCCCTCAAAAGGTGAGAAGTATCTAATACGAAGGAGTCCAACTCCTTTACAAGGGGTTGTAGTACTATGTCAATGTACTCACTAATGGGTTCGGTCAGTGATCCACAACCCGATACAATGGGTCTCCCTGGTGGATTCCTAAGTGACTTGTGGACTTTCGGTAGGGCATAGAAGGTGGGAACTCTTGGATGGTTAACTTTTAGAAATTCACTTGTGTTCCCGTCTATGATACCCATCTCCCTCGCTTGTTCGATGAGCACAAACAACTCTTCTTTGAATTTATACAATTGGGGTAATAGTACTGGTTGATACCACTGCTTGTTTTCTAAGATTTTTTTACACATAATGACATATGCTGAGGAATCCATGACCACCACATTTGATCCCTTGTCAGAGGGTTTTATAGTTATGTCAGGATTAGATTGTAGCTGTTTGAGTTGCAAAAACTCGTCTCTCGTGAGATTGGGAAATTTAACATTTTTTGGGATCCGTAGTAGATCGTCCGTAACTCTTCGTACAAATGTCTCTATTGCCCCATTCTCCGAAACATGGGGATAACGGCAAGATTTTTTCTTGCAAGAAGGTAAAACAGTATGTTCCCCCGAACTTTCTAACCACAGTTCCTGAATATCTTGTAGTGCTTTGTGATCCTCATCCACCCTTGGGTCATCCCACAAATCCAATAGGATTTTCAGGGTCTTAAAATCTTTGGTGTCGAAAGAACTATAATCCAAGGTGTTCCCCCGATTATTCCTATTCCATTGGAGTTTCAAAAGTAATTTACGTGCAAATAAGTGAACATCCTTCACCAAAGAAAAGTGATCAATAGCTTTAGAGGGTACAAAAGATAAACCCTTTTGAAGAACGTGCAAAAGAGTGGGAGTGAAAGAGAATTGAGAAAGATTGATTATTTGTAAATTATCCTGAGGTGTAGACAGTGTACCAAAACCTGTGTTTCTCACAGGTTGAGTGACTGTAAAAAACCGGCTCCAACTGATGATACCGTGTCCTTAGAAAGGTTAAGAGTGAAAGGTGCCTTAGTGCTTGTCTCTTCAACTACTTGTGACGTAGTGATATCCTTGTGAAAAACTGTGTTAAATTTGCGTTTCTTTCGATCCATATATTTACGTGTACTGCTAGAAGAAGTGTCAGACCCACTCATTAGGGATGTAGCGAACGGCGGAAAAAATGTTCGCGAACATATTCGCGAACTTGCGACAAAACATGCGAATAGTTCGCGAACGTCGCGAACCCCATAGACTTCAATGGGAAGGCGAATTTTAAATGCTAGAAAAGACATTTCTGGCCAGAAAAATGATTTTAAAGTTGTTTAAAGGGTGCAACGACCTGGACAGTGGCATGCCAGAGGGGGATCAAGGGCAAAAATGTATCTGAAAAATCCATTGTTGACACAGCGCTGCGTTTTGTGCTGTAAAGGGCAGAAATCACACTACGTCACTCAGGTGATGTTTCTGGACACGGAATGTGAAAAAGCTCACACAGCTAGGTGGCACTTGGTTAAAGACTGGGCAAACAATGCCTGCAAGGGCAACGTATACACTACAGCCGTTGGATACGGAATATATTATTGCTGCTTGAAAAACGTCACTCGGGTGGTGTTTCTGGAGACGGTATTATTATTGATATTTAGACAGCTAGGTGGCAGTTGTTTGAAGAACAGATGCAGATGAGAGATCAGCAGCAGGACAGCTGCCCACAGCAGCTACATACAGAGCACTGCAGTAGAAGGTAGATTACTAGCCAGCAAAGCTACCTAACCTAAAATGTCCCTCAAATCCCTGCAGAGTTCTGTCCCTACAATACAGAGCAGTATCAAGTAGATTACTAGCCAGCAAAGTTACTATCAACTGTCCCTCAAATCACTAACAGCTCTCTCCCTACACTAGCTCTTCCAAGCACACACAGGCAGAATGAAAAAACGCTGCAGGGCTTCAGTTTATGTATGGAAGGGGAGTGGTCCAGGGGGTGTGGGGGTGGTCCAGGAGGGAGAGCTTCCTGATTGGCTGCCATGTATCTGCTGGTCTGGGGTGAGAGGGCAAAAATAAGCGCCAGCTAAGGCGAACCCAAATTGGCGAACGTCGCGCGACGTTCGCGAACATTCGCCGAACGCGAATAGTCGATGTTCGCGCGAATTAGTTCGCGGGCGAACAGTCCGCGACATCCCTACCACTCATGTCACTCTCAGAGTAACTGTCCCTCTCTGATTGTCTAGATGTACCTTTCGCATTATGAGACCCTGATGGTTTTGCATTGCCCCCCCTATATCCTCTATTCCTGAAGGCAGTGTATTTTTTCTTATTCCAAAGATATACATTTTGATTATCATAGTCATGGGTATCCCTCTCAAATTTACGTTTTTTAACTTGCATAATCTCAATGTTTAAGTTTTCCATGAATGTTTTCAAATCATTGTCCAAGCGTTTGAACTCCTCATTGAGCTCATACTCCTTTAGTTGATCACAAATTTGTTTCTGTTGCAATTTAATGGACTCTAGTTCCTCCAAGTTGTGCTTTTTAAGTAACAACATAAGTTTACAAGAACATTCATGCAAAACTTGTTCCCATTGAGTTTTAAATTCCGTTGGTGTTTCCTCAAAGGAGGGGAAAATTTGTACACGTAACCCCCTTGGTATAATACGGCATGTCATGTATTCCTCCAAACAAATAACATTCCAGAATACATTCAGTCTCCTACGCAATAGATTTTTACTCTTGGCCATCAAATGTGAGAGTGTGGGAGTGCCCATACTTGAGGATGTGGAAGATCCTGTAAAAATGTTTTTGGCTAATTGGGCCCATTTACCGTCATCCAGGAAAAATTCCATGATGGCAATTATAATAAAAGGAAAAGAATAAGTAGAAAAAAAAAAAAAAAAAATGTGCAGAATGTGTTTAGAATGTATGCAGGATGGTCCAAAGAAACTTCTCTGGCACAGAAGGATGCTTTTTAACCACTGAAATGCAGAATAGAGAGCAAAATGACAGAAACCCAGCAACTATACATCAGTATTCTGATGGGAAAACCTTGAATGTGTGTTAATATTATATTGACTATATGGGCACCTGTGGGCTGGTACCTAGAGTGTCAATTCAGGGAATGTAGTGCAAGAGTAAATATATGGGAAATGCAAATGTGTGAACCCCAACCACCTGCTGCACTTTCAGCAATATCCAGCGGCATCACTGGAGTGTGTGTCCTTCATCCAATAACTCAGCACAAGCATGATATACGGTTTTTCTTATGTGCATAATCTGATCCGGCAGTGGAGGAGGATGTGCCTTCTTGTAGGTCCTGTACACTAGTTGCAAAACTAGTCAAAAAAATCTTCAGAGGGGCCCAGTTCACTGCAATCCCCAAGCTGCCTCCCTCCCACTCCCTGCCCCACACCGGAGTCTCTCAGCCATGTGCATCCCATTTCCCTGCTCAGGTAAGAGCGGCTAATTGAGCCTGCACTCTAGTTGGGGATAACAGTCATTTTTAAAAGAAATTTGCCCCTCCAGTGCTAGGACACCTGTCCCGGGAGGGAGCTACCGATTCGAACAGCCATGTTGGGGCACACGCATGTGCATAACGTGACATCTGCAAGACATGGACGCTCCCTCCTGGTGCAAGTGTCCTTCACAGACGGGGCCAGTTAAAAAAAAAACTACTGTTACCGCCAACTGGAGTGTATAGAACCCACAACTTTGGCACATATTCTTTGGAAAGTATGAAATCCATCACTTTACAATGGAAGAGAGAGCGGTTGAATCAGTCTGTGAAACAGTTCCTACAAATCTGTTTACCTCTCTCTGTGGAAAACAGTTCAGATAGTGTTTATGCCCAACTGAATAAGCTCATGTTGAATGGGGAGGGGTATATATTCCCTTGAAAGGGAACATGAATTGGAGAACCGCACAGTAGAAATGCAGTTTGATATGAAGTACAAATGTGCTATTGTTAAGGAATAGTGACACTGACAGTAACTCCATAACTAAATAACTGTTTTGATATGATCTTTATGATCATCAGTGGATCATTTCAAGCAGACAATGCCCTAAATCTACCCATATAAAAGGCTACCAGAACCGTATAGGGTCTGGTCTGAATTAATGACTTAATGCATACTAAAATCCACACAGTTAATTCTACATCAATGTGAAACTTGTACCTACTGATTCACACATTGCAAAACATGATGAAAACAAATGCAATTGTTTTGTGCCAAACTAATTAAAATTTAATCAAAGATCCATCTTGAAATGCTGAAACAATAATATTTATTCACCTGGTTCACCTGTTTGGTACATAAATGACTAACCGGAAAGGCTATTCCTAGCAAATCTGTGAAAATATACAATCCGTCTCTGAAACATATGGAACATCTACATTTGCTCATGGATTGCTACATCCCATTTGCTGCATGAGTGTGTTTCCAACATCAACACATACATTCTTTCTTATTTGGTTTAATATTGCTCAATATTATTGTAGTTTTAGGAAACACACCCTCCCATGTGTGTGTATAGACAAGGCCGAGGGTTGAGAGCTCAGAGCAATGTTTCCTATATTGCTGGCTGTGGATATTAACTGTGTGTGTCACACAAGGGGTGGATCCAAGCAAGTTCTACATCATTTTAGCACAACATTGACTGTGTGTTTAACAACTGCTTGTGGGCTAATAAGATGTGAGTATGGGAAGGAATGGCTTGGAGCAGAGGTTTCCAGACTATGGAGCTGCTCCACACCCCTCTCAAAAGAAAACAAATTATGGTAGTGCTACCCCATATACATTGCTGGAAAGGGCTGTGTATATATTAGGTCTGTCTGCTAGGAAATCCAGGTGTGATAAGGAATAACAGCCTAAATAAATAAAGCGCCTTCCAGGATCAGTGCTATATTTAGAACTTGTTTTTTTCCCCTTAATATGTTGTTTTTTACCCTTCTCACTCCACCAATTACCAATGTGGTGTGTGAGGAGAAGAGGAGAGCAACATGCCTAACAAAGGTATTCAGATACAAGAAAAGACTTCTATTTGAGCAAACCATACAAAGCCATTTTTAGGATTAAGAAGGTTTGATTTATTAATGAGTGCAAAGTTCAAACTGCAATACAGTAAAGCTATATTCCATTTTTCAACCACAATGCATTTATGTTACCCAAGAGGTAGGTACAGAGGAGCAGATACAGCACAAGGACCTTCATAAATGGGATTTATTTCATTGCTACTGTGCACGCATTTTTGCACCCAACACTGGATCTAGTGATAATAAATGAATGCTGGAATGTATTTATTCTACGTGACCTATAGGCAATGTTTCGTCTAAATAAAATGGTAGGAAGTTCCAGCTTGGCCACAGTTTTGTACATTTGTCTCTGCAAATATACCAACTGGGCATCACAGCAGTTTTTATAAATGGGTTTTGTTCTGGCAGTCGTAGTGGCTTCCCAGCTAATCAAAATGAAGGAAATACTTAATTCAAAAGCAGCTGCTGATGTGGTTTCCCCCTATCCTGATGGACCCTGGGCAAATGCTCTTGCCCATTTCTTAAAGTAGCCTGGACCTTAACAAGAACCCACTAAAGCTGCTACATTCATCAGGCTCATTGTGTAGCTCTGCGGACAACGCATAACAAGGTTATATATAATAATGTGCAGACTGCACCCTGAGTTGCACATTTTTGGCATTCCCTAAGGGAAGCAGCCCCACTGTTGAAACAATATGCCATCATCTTTTCAGCAATACAATATGGTCTCTCCAATATTTTGGGGGGACTTGCCATATAATATTTTTAAAAATAAGTTGATAATCATGAGGATTAAAAACTGACAAACATAAAATAAATCTTTGATCAAAGTGATTAATTAGTGTTTTTAAAACTTGAATATTTTGACATTTTAATATACACTACACTAGTGACTTGATGATCTGGATGTGCTCAAGCTAGTCTTGTTCAATAGTATCCTAGCCTTGAGGTAGAGCCACCCTCTTGGCTCTAAAAATAGTACCTCCTGTACCTTCCCAATTCTATAAAACTTTGTTTCTTTGTTTAGGTTCTGATTTTTTGTGAGTTCAGAATCCACAGAGCTTGTGTCAAATAAACTTTGTCTTTTACCTCAAGTCGTCTCCAGTAGCTGATTTTCCTACACTACATTACACCACACTATCATTGCAGAATCATGTACAATATAAATTATCACAAAAATCTCTGAATATACATCAGCTCAGTTCAAAGCATATAATAACCCCACGGCTTCTACTCATTCTCACAGGTAACCCTAGTCATGGATTTTGCTGTTGCCTCATACAAGTATCCTGCTAATACCTGATCAGTCAAAATGCTGCTCTATACATATGCCAAGCATACGCCTATATATTTCACCAGTTATATAGAAACCCTCATGACCCTGTATGGGGTGAATGCTGGAACCCAGTGTCATGGCTTTGTGCTGACATCAACCATATTGATCCTTGTACAGTTTGCCTATGGAATGTAGCCCACCTGCCCTCAGTCTAAAGCTTTTGAATACAAAACTATAATTTGTGCAATACATTGTTAAAGATCCATAACTAGTTCCCATTAGGTTAAATATTTACTCAAAATCTGCATTATGGCAGTTAAATACTAAGAAATGTGAAAGAAATAATATTTATGCAGTGTGCTATACCCAGTTACAAATGCATACTGTGTCTTTGGATTATTATTATTATTGGTTCTAGGTCCCAAACGGAAGGAAACATAACATTTATGATGTGTGAATTAACCGCAAATTGGAAGGACCATTAATTATAGGAAAATAGCAGGAGTGACTGGCACTGAGCTGTGGAAATGTCTACCTCACTGCTAAGTCACATTACACACACGTTCTCTGCTGTTAGGAATAATTCTGGAAAATATATCTCAGCAACGTCATATTTTCTTTTATGTACACAGAACTCGAGCTCATACTGAAGTTTACACGAGGGTCTGTTCCAATTATAGACCTAATCTCTGCCATGGCATAGCCCACAGACCACCCTTAGGTGTTGTTTATACATTTATATAATAAGCACCTTCTAATCGGATGGATACCATAAACATTATTGTAAATACACCTGTTTTATACAGTGTTACCACCTCACATGGTTGCCGCAGTGTAACCAACACATCTCTTCCAGTAGAGACCCTATTATCAGGCGCGGATTTGTGGAGAGATCACAATCACATGAGATGGGATGCTATGTATCTTCCAGTTTCAATGCCTGATTTGTACTCATGTGCAACCAAATATGTGGGGGTTCAACCAACATTTGAAAACAGCCAATTGTTTGTGTATTTTAATGTGTGTGTTTGCACTTCTGAACACTACTCATTGTAAATGATCCCCAAATTGTGTTCTTATTTTCAGAACCCAAGTGATCAACCCCATGGCTTCAAGTTTCTTCTCTGTTCTCTTGTAATTTTCTTTCTTTCTACTTTTTGAATTTATAATTGAGGAAGCCCCCAATCCTTATTTAGGGTTAATTTTAAGGGGGTTCTTATTTCTGCCTACAGTACATGCCTACCCCTCCAGCCCCCTTCCTATTCTCTAACTTTGGCATTATTCAGACATGCAAGGTAGGGAACAGAGGAAAACACAAACTGCAATGGGTGCCTATACTAACCGCCTTCCCTATGGTGTTAAGGACAGGGCTGGTCTGAACTTATTATTTCCATGCACTCAGGGCTGCCATCAGAAATCACGGGGCCCCACACAACAAAATTTTCTGGGCCCCCTCGCCACGCCTCAACTAACCACGCCCCCAACCACGCCCCCACCAGTACAAAGGTCCCATGGACATTTGTGGCTAGTTAAGAAAACCAGACAGGGCCCAAGACCTAGGGAAAATAACTGGCGGCCAAGGCCCCCATCTAAAATTATATATAAAAACACGCCATTCAGGGGGATGTCAAAAAGCTACATTGGTGGCCGGGGTCACAAAAAAACCCACTGGCAGCCAGATCCTGCTGCAAGCCAGGGGGCCGCATGAAGGGTCAGGAGCCAGCATGGAGGGTCAGGGGCAATCATTGGTGGTCAGTGACTTGCAGAGGGGCCCTGCCACCAGTGTTTTTTTTGTGACCCCTGGCCACCAATGTAGCTCTTTGGTATCGCCCAGAATGGGTTAGGTGCCCACATTGGGGGTTCAGGGTCCCTGCACTGGTGGCTCAGGGGGCTGTGGGCCTGCATGGGGTACAGGGGCCCTGCATTGGTGGTTCAGGGGCCCACAGCCCTGCATGGGGTTCAGGGGCCCTGCATTGGTGGCTCAGGGCCCTGCAGCCCTGCATGGGGTTCAGAAGCCCTGCATTGGTGGTTCAGGGGCCCACAGCCCTGCATGGGGTTCAGGGGCCATGCATTGGCGGTTCAGGGGCCCTGCGACCCTGCCTGAATTGGTGGTTCAGGGGCCCACAGCCCTGCATGGGGTTCAGGGGCCATGCATTGGCGGTTCAGGGGCCCTGCGACCCTGCCTGAATTGGTGGTTCAGGGGCCCGTGGCCCTGCATGGGGTTCAGGGGCAGGCATTGGTGGTCAGTGGCACTTACCTGTAACTGGGGGGTCTCTCTTACATGGCCTCACATGGCGACTTCTTCTCCTGTGCGGTCTTCTTCATCTGCGCTGTCATCTTCTTCTGCGCTGTCTCTTCCTCCGGCGGGGTCTTCCGCATCATCGCCATCGCCAGGAGGACGGTCCTTCTCCAACCGCGTCTTCACTCTTCTGTCTGCCGGCAGCAGGGTGCCGGCGGTTTAAATAGCGTTGCATCCGTGCGGGAGGCAGCCAATAGGAATAGCCACTGACACCAATGAACGTTTCGCCGGGCCTGGTTTCTCTAGGTGAAAGGGCCCGGCAAATCAGTGAAGTGCGGTGTGGCCAGGCCCCCCTCACAGCTTAAAATACTCCGGGCCTGGGAGAACTGTCCCCCCTGTGACCCCCTGATGGCGGCCCTGCATGCACTGCACCTCATGCCAGACTCTTTTGTTGGGCCAAGGAGCAGAGTGCAGTCAGTCCACTTTCATTTGCTGTAGCCCAATTAAAATTTTCTAAAACAATTTCCTTTCTAGTAGTATTTCTGCAATCTGTTTTGATCTATATATTCTTCTGTCCACAATTCATGGGATATCTTTATATCCTACAAATATCCTTTGTGCAGCTTCTTGGTTCTTGGCTTTGACAAATTCTTCTTATACAGATGTTGTAGGAAAATATGTTGTACTGCTGTTTAACACCTTGCTCCTAAAATAAGTTTTATAATATTAGTTTTATATTTAAGCAAATTATGGGAAACTGAAAAAGGGAGGGACGATGAAGCTTTAAGGACATAAAGCAGAAATAGTGTGATGACTTGTGTACCCATTTATCCATATTTCTAGAGTTAGAGCCATGAGTAATTATATATCCAGTAACACCTGGAAACTATAATGCCGTAAAACAAATAATGAATGTGTAGTCTGCACTTCTAGAAATAATACTACAGGTATGGAATCCTTTATCCAGAAAGCGCTGAATTGCAGGAATTACAGGAAGGCCACTACACCTGCCACTGTCTAATGCCTCATTCACAGGGCCCTGTACCCCCACTTAACTGGACCCATGCCCAGGCTCAAAGCAGACATCCACCCTCTTTCTAAGGTGAAAGGCAAAGATGAAGTTCTACTCCTTTGCCAGCAATATACCAAAGTTAGGCAAGAAGTGGTCACCCTACCTGCTAGCCAATAACATACATATGCCAATGCACTTACATAGATACATTCCCTTCTGCCCACCAACTAAGGGAACTGAACCTGTAGGGATTTAAAGCCATAGGGACTATTACCCTATGGGTACCTACACATGTTTAAATGATTTTTAGTAGCCTTAAAAGATGTTGATCCAAATTAAGGAAAGATCAATTATTTGTAAAAGCCTTGGTGCTGATTATTCAGGATAACAAGTTGCATGCAGTATTTCTATTTCAAATTCCTGCAGCATTCATACAAGGGCTTTTGCACATGTATTCACTAAGACTCTGGAATCTACTAGACAGTGTGAGGCTTAAAAGATGAAAACCTAGAGCTCCTACTAAAATATGGATTTTTCCTCCAAAGAAAATAGTAATAATAATTTTTCTGTCAATGGTAATTCCACTATAAAGCTTCCCTATGTATATTTGCATGTGTTAATAAATCATATCAGCATTTCTTAATTTTTGGAAAAAAGTTAAAATTATGAATCTCTGAATCCTCAAAGCCCTAGGGCCCAGCGATCGGATCAGAATACATTTGAAACGGGTGGTCAGATCGCGGGACCGCATACACGCATAGATGCGGCTGCGATCCGATGGGATTTTCTACTCTGCCCGATCGAGATCTGGCCGACTTTAGGGAAGCCTGTCGGATAGCCTAACACACTGCCAGACAAGCTGCTGACTGGGTCTGTCTGCAGCTTATATCGGCCTGTGTATGGGGGCCTTAAGAAGTAACATTTTATCCAAACCTTAACAAAAAGCATATGTTGTTCCTTATTGAGAAACAAGATTTAGTCACAATAATTAAAGCCTGAAGGAAGGGGAGGTACTAAAATATATTGTATATTTTATATAACATTTTAGTTTCATGTATTTTATTGATATGAATAGATTTAATAAAATAAATTTTTCATCAAAATCTCAATAAGATCGCCTCCTGTTCTTTTAGTTCCACCTGATTTTAGCATAAAAGGTTTTCTCACATTAACTAAAGTCTGCAGTCAAGGTCCTGAAATCTATATTTTATATGAAATTGTAGTATGATGTGGAAATAGGCACCTAAATAATCTCATGCAGATGTCACTTTAATAGTACTGCCAACCTGCAGAGCTTTGGCACATCCGGTGCAATTACCAGATACTACACTACAAATATACTACATTCTAAATAGAAGGAGCTATCACGTGCATTTAATACCAGGTGATATATTTAGTTATTTTTTATAATTCCTTTTTCCACTTAATTGTACCAGGTTCCATATTCTCCTCTGATTTCTCAATACTAGTTAATTGTACTGGTTCCTGGTAAAGAGAAAATAAAATAATGTTAATTAATCAACTTGGTTCTCAGCTACAATGTAAAATATATTTCATATGGTATAATAATTATCATTTATCATTTTTGAATGTTTACTTGGCCAGGGACATTGCCTATTTAAAAAAGCAAAGCTCATGTATGTTATTTAGGGACAGATGGCAACAAAACCATGACATGACTACACCCAGTCGTGACTGAAAATCCTAATAGAGTTATGTATTTTGCTTTCGTTAATTGTTATGTCATAATTAATCATCCAGATTGTATCCAATATTATTTATTTTAATTTTAAATTGAAAGTGGGTAATTAAACCATACCTTTATAGTACACATTTCAACCTGGAAACATTCTAAAAGACCTGTTATTAGTAGCAATTCTTAAAGGACAAGGAAAGCTACAGTCACTGGGGTTTGTCACCACCCAGTGACTCTAATCTTTTGCTTCTTGCCCCAGGCTAGTGTTCCACTTCTGTGAAAATAGCACCAGCCCAAAGTAACTTTTGGCAGGCATCACCTGTGCAGTTAAATAACAGAACACGTCAAATAACATTTTATTCCGGGGGTGCTTAAAATATTGTCAGCCTGCAGCCTCTAATTGTTATTATAATTTAAAGGCAAATAATTACTTAAGTTTAGTGATGGACAAATTTGGGCCGTTTCGCTGAAAAACTAGCGAATTAGCGGCGCCGGCATCTCGTTTTTGACACCAGCGTCCGTTTTTGCATGCCGGCGCCAGCGAATTTTTGCGGCGGTTTTGCAAATTTATTCGCCGGCGGTGAATCGTGGGAATTCACCACAAATTCCCACCTGCCAAATAAATTCGTCCATCACTACTTAAGATCAACCTCTCTTTAGGGACCTGATAACATTTTGAAAAGCATTTACAAACTTCTAATGTTTGTTTACCTGGCAGATAATCTGTATCTTTTCCTCTGGTGGTATCTATTTAAATAAAAAATGGGTTATTTAGCAGAAGTAAAGGTCCATTATTGTTCGGAATGCATACAAGACAAATTGTTTTCAAATGACAAAATATGTTTCCTAAATGAAAGCGCCTTTGATGATATATAGTTATTGAGTATAAATGTATAAATGAGTTGGCATAGTTTTCTCTTAGGGAACATTTAAAGATGTTCTTAGCAATCAGATATATGTTGGTGTGTTAAGGTGGCCATAGACGCAAAGATCGGCCGGACCGAAATCTGCCGGACGAAAAATTTTGTGACTCTCCACACGCGGTCCGAAAATCCGCGTCTATGGCCACCTTAACTTGTACATAGGCGAGTAATGACCAAATCTGTAAATACATTGAAATGTTAGAAGAGTTTAAGTACAGATCGTGCCCAAGTCAAATGATTCACAGACAAGCCTGGTTTTTAATTTAGGGAGATATCTCATATTTTTTGTCTTCCACTGGATCAATATAACTGGATGTGCATCATGTTCAAGGGCTGAATGATATTTTATTTTTTTAAAGACTGATCTAATTTAATGGTTAGTTGTAGATCGTCATACTAAATCAATCATTAATCATGCAAAGAATAAAATCTGCATGTCTCTGGCCAACTTTACAGGGACTGTGGGTTCCAAATCTGGGTCTTTCCTGTGTATTTTCAAATACAGTCCCCAATTTGTTTTCACACCAAATTATTTTTCACTCCCCCCAAAATGTCTAGAGGTTGACCTATTTTACCAATATTTATTGAAATTGTACATGAGTTGTGGCCTCATGAAGCCCCTATACCTCCTGGTCCCACCTGCAGCCGCAGGGTCTGCTCCCTCTGTAGTTAAGCCCCTGATATTTTGATATCTTTAAAAATAGAAACTCCGCTGCCTCTGCTTGGTACTAAGCAAAGGCATGTTTAAATGCAGCTCCACAAGGTTCCTAAACTGCACACACACCTATAGGCAGGGAAACTTTTTGTATCCACAGTGACAAGTAAGAGTTACTACATCAAGCAATACATTAGTTGTAACTCTTACAATGTAATCTATTTGTTAAATTGTAGCAAATGTGGAAAACAATACATGAGTCAGAGCTGTAGAACACTGAGGGGACTATTTATTAACCTTTGTATTTTTTCTTCATGGTATCATTCTATAACAATATTTTACCCCTTATACAGTAGTAGTAAAATCGACTTTAAAGGTGAACAACCCTTTTAAACAAATCTATTATTATTTCATCATACAAAAGTCTTTCTCTAATCTCTGTTTATATACACACAAGCATTTCTAAAAAGCCAGTGTCTATAGCACTTGAAAGTCATTTTCAGTTAAATGCATCCTTTTTATAAGGAGCCATGAATATCCTCTAAATGATATTCTTATTCTTATATCCCAGTGATTTGCATTATCATTGAACTTTTTAGTGGCTTCTAAAATCCTTAAACACAAGGGGTAAAATATATTTAAGTGTAAAAAACCATGATTAACTCTATAGAACCATGACAAACTCCTATAGAATCAATGGGAGCTGTGCTGATCCTACGGGGCCTTTTCATTTTAGGCATTCAAACTTTTAGGGGTTTTAGGATTTTTTATCGCTAGTAATTGTCTGAAATTTTTAGAGGTTTCCGTATTTTTTAGTGAATTGTTTTTTTCCTTTTGCACTTTTTATATTCGGATCTTTAAATCACTTTCTTGGCATTCTTGGTTTAAGAATAAATCTCTAATACCATAGTCGTTTCAAAAACAAATTTGCTAAAACAAATTTTGGGGAAGCATATCCTCCGATTTCCACTTCAGCTATTTTTAATTTATCAAAATAAATTCTGCTGTTACATATATACACATTGCCTTATATATCAAATTAATTGAACATGTTAAATATATATTATTCTTTAATTGACATATTATTCTTGCATGTTTTGTCCAAATAGTGATTTTGTCATACGATGTAGAAAAGCACTTTTGCAAATATGGGCTGAATTGTTATTTAGGAGTTATTCACAGTGATTTTTGGGTATAGTCCTTCAACAAGTCTACAAGGGACAATTGCTTTTCTTCTACTTAAATGAGTTGTTTGATGGGACACTAACAGTGGCATTTAGGTCATCACCAAGCACAGCAGAGGATTAGTGTTTTGTTTACACTCAAGTGTGAAAGAAGAGTTGAATGGATCAGACCACAGTGACATAATAATGGAACAATCAAAAATATTTAATGAGATCCAGCTTTTACAAGAGGATCAGTGAATGTAACATATCTGTGTTGGCTGGTGTTTGCAAACAGGGGTTTGATCAGCCGACCTTTTTAAGGCAGTTGGTGAGGTTTTATTGAGCTTGCCATGTCAGAATCCTGTATTGCTGCAAGATTACCAGTTGTCATTGTTGCTGCAATTACATGCATGATTAGTCCTCTTTTCAGACTCCATTGTGTGGCTTCTGTTGACTTTGGAGCTAATCATGCTGCATGTCTAAAGGTACATCTCATTCACACATCTTTGTTTAAATGCTTATTCTCTTGAAAATGTGCAGCTCAGAGCAATAATAAAATCCTTGAATTTGCCAAACAACTTGCACAAAATAATATCCGATTTGGGACGATTTGGAACCTCAAGCTTTGCTGATCATTTAAGACATCTATAGGTGTGTAGGTGATAAACTGAATTTCCCTTGGATGCATATTCTTTTTATCATCCATTTACAATGCTTCTTTTTATAACACTGACAGCACTGAAAGGAAGACTGATATATTCATTTATTTGTTGTGTTAAAGGGCATGCAACCCTAATGGCATTTATTAATCATACTAATATCCCAATACTATGCAATATTATGAGGCATGTTAACAGAAATGATACTAAAGGGCCCATTTATTAAAAATCAATTTTTGACTTTTTTCCATGAATCTCTAAAAATGTGTGATTTTCTAATTTTTTTTAAAAAAGCTCTAAAAATTTGAGATTTATAAAGTGTAAAACCCACAAAAACCAATAATACAAAACTTCACCAGGTAAAAGTTGTCAATGTCCTATAGAAGTCAGTAGGAGCTGCTCTGATATTATTGAACTGCTCTAAATCAAGTGTTCTTATATATTTTTTCGCTAGCAATTGTATGAAAAACTAAAATTTTTTGAGGTTTTTAGGTGTTTTATTCTTAGCACAGAGTTCAGTGTAATTTTCCCTTCATACTTTTTTTTTTTGGATTTTTTAATAAATAATTATATTTGCAGTTTTAGAGGGGTTATTTATCAAAGTCCAAATTTAACTAGACATTTTCTGCTACAAACTTTGATCAAATCAGCTCGGGTTTTCACACTGATTTATTATTACATTTTCTGGAAAATTTGCTTTACAGATTTTTTTGGATTTTTCACCCGAAAACTCAGATTTCTTTTTGCTCAAAAACACAGAAAACTTCTGGGTATTGCACGAAACCCAGCGCACATCAAAAAATCATTGGAACTTCTCCCATTGACTTATATACAACCTCAACAGGTCTAAGATGCCGGGTTTTTTGATTCTGACTTTTCCATCCTCAGCGTTTAATAAATTCTGAAAATTCTTTTTTTATAAAAAAAATCACACATTTTTCAAGATCTTTGCATTCGGAGTTTAGTAAATAACCCCCCTTAGAGTTTGTGCGTTTAGTTGTGGTTTCAAAGTTAAAGTACAAGTTAAAGTAACAATAAGTTAAACTAATAAAAAAAATTACATTTATAGAAAGAATGGATTTTATACTTTTTATTATGCTCTTTTCATAACATTTATGGATCAAAGGAAAATAAGGAAAAGAATGGTAACATATCAAAGTAATGTGCAAAGGTGAAAATTGTGTGGAATATAAATAATTCAGTGTATAGTAATAAAGGGTTTTGTTTGTTGTTAGTGGTCAGAGTTATTCTTTGTATCACAAATACATGTGATAGCTAATTTTCGCACAGTGTGAAAAACAGCTGCAAATTTTATACTTAGCGCCAATGCGCAGTCAATGTAATAAAACGTTTTACTGAAAAAGTCGTTATGTTTGCTCCAAAAGGTTACGACACCTTCAAGCACTTCTTAAAAGTGCGCAATTAAAATTCGCAATGTGCAATTAAAGTTCGCAATGCAATAACAGTTTAAGGAACAATATTACATTACGAGGTGTGGATTTTTATTCTTATTGGTGTGAATTGTTTTGCTCTTTGCGACTTTTATTTCATTCCCCCGATAGATCTGTACTAACAATACAATTGTTAAATAAATTGAGTCTGATACAAACCATGTTTTAATACTAATATAATACACAAAAGCCATGAATATCCTTATAATTATATCCTTTTAAACAGTGAGTTCTGATGTCATCAGTTATAAACGGTGATTTCTGATGACATTTCTGTCACATGACTCTCTAAAACTTGTGTATTATTATAAATAAAGTACCCCCAGTTGCAAAATATGAGGATATTAGAAATAACCTCGGAGTTCCATGACCTGTATAAAAACACTCGGCTTTCGGCCTCGTGTTTTTATATGGTCATGAAACTCCTCGGTAACTTGTAATATCCTTATATTTTACAAGAAGGGGTACTTTATTCACTATATTATTACCATAACTTTGTATTTTGCCCCAAGCAAAAATAGGGAGGAAAATCTCTTTACATTCCTGGCTTCCCTTATATCCCATTGACAAGACTCAACAGAAAATAAAAAATATCACCACTTTCAAGTGGGACAAAAGCAGCATGTTCAATTTCACACATACAATTTTCAGAAAGAAAAGCAAGACATTCCATAAAATATGCAAAACCGAAATTATTAATGTTTTCTGACTTTAGTGTCTCAGTAACATTACATCTGATCCTAAGAAGTCCTAGGTCTGAATACAGGGACAACCTGAAACCTGATTTCCAATCTGGTACTATATTAATCCAAACAGAACTCACTTAGCAATGTAGAGCATTTGAATGTGTGAGCTGCCTGATTACTGAGTTATCTGGATGAGTGAGAAGAGCAATGAATGAAGTGTAATTAGAGTGTTGACCCTGTGTGGTCCAACGCACAAAATCCTTGTTGCCCCAGTGATCTTCCTCAGCTAAACTGAATCAGCGATGCCACTTTATAAACTTGCCTCATTACATTCTACCATTCTTTTGAGGACTGCTAAAGAAAAAAAAAACTTCTCGTAAGACTCAAACAGCTAGACCACCCACACTTCCAGTGCCCACCACTGCCTACATGTCATTTATTTTGTACTTGCAGCTCTTTGCCTTGATAACATATTGAGTCCTTTGTAACAGTCTCTGCATTTCTCCAGCGGACTTAAATGAAGTTAAACTAATTGGATCCATATGGGTACAACTTTAAACATGCTCCAGTTTTCATACTGAACAATGACATTTTTCCAGGCAAAACTCTTTGCTCACTTTTCTACTTTTCTCCAGGATTCAAGAAATATATTTATTTTAACCCAATTTATATTACTTGGTCAACGGACAAGGTCAATAAGCCTTTGAATGAGAAGCAAATTCTCGGTGTGTTAAGTAACTACATAATCTACAATGAGTTTGAGCAGACAAAACATTTAAAAATATGAACATTTTAAACATGAAAGAACACACTCTTCTGTTATGTTTCCATTTGGAGGTTATGCCTTGAAGAACAGCAAGTACCGTCATATCTTTCATCTGCTCTTTAACCTAAGCCTTGTTCTACCAGCTCTTTACATAGGCAACCATGTAAGACCAACAAGAAAGTCTGTGTAGAATCAAGGGCCTGTCTAGAAGACATTGAATGTACTAGCACCACACCAATCTTTTGGACCTCCCAAGAGAGAGGATTCAACTAGATGGCCATACCATTTGATTTTAAATATTTTTAAAAACCTGCAACATTTTGTATGTTCTGATCCACAACCAGGCACCTTTGGGCTATTATTAATTAAGCTTCTTAAAGTTACCTGTGACTCTGATATGTTTACCCCAGGATGGCTTTCCTCATGCTTTTTAAATTGAGGTTCATACTACTCATGGCAAAAGCACACCTGTTCATAACTTATCAATTTACATGAATGCCCTATTTGGGTCTATGAGTGACTGACAGACTTTGTATTCATGTTCATCACTCAATGTTCCAAGACAAGATAGCCTGTAACTTCTCAGCTTTCTGTTTAGTCCAGAAGTTTAGATGCTGGATGTGATCTTCTAATTTTTTAAGCTCACCAGACTACTAAACAAATTTTTTGTAGTATATATTTTTTTTTGATTGTTCATCTTGTCCCTGAACATGAGTATAGTGGCATAACTAGATGTCACTGGGTCCTACACCAAATTAATTTTACGGCCCCTAACAAATCCAGATGTTCTCCTGTTTAACCAATATATGTTGAAATTGCTCATTAATTAGGATCTCATGGGGCCCCCTATACCTCCTGTGGTCCCTGCAGCTGAAGGGTCTGCTTCCTCTGTAATTACACCCCTGCATGAGTATAATAGATATTATTCATATGAAGTAGATGAATTGAATAAATCTGGTTTGAGTGATATTTTGTCCATTGCCTGAACTTTCAAACCCCTACTAGCCATTGTGTAGTACCTGGGTTCCCTTATGAAGTGGCCTTTGGGTCTAACTGATTCCTGGTTCTGAAATAGAATCATGTTACAATGCTGAACAAGACAGGGCGAACGTCAGCTCCAACTGAACTCAATGAAGGCAGTCAACTTTCACTAATGTAAGTATCTAATGAGCCATTAGAGAGGTCATTGATCTCACGGATAAGATCTCACTGAAAAGTGAGGTTGAAGACACGGTCTCCTTGAGTGCTTCAATTTTTACCTCTATAAAGAAATATTCAGGTGCATTAAAGGAATATGCAGTAGAGTCCCAGCAAAGCAATTGGAAAGTTTGTGTTATGTTCAACCTGTACACATTTATGAGGATGAATTGCCTGCATTTATTGAGTGTATTGGAGTAAGTCTCTAGAAGAAGAACTGTGTGATTGTGCAGATATATGACACCCGGGGTTTCTTTTTTTCACCCACATACAGGTAAACGATTTGCGATAAAGGCTTTATATAATACTATACAGTTATCTTTTTTTGTTACAATGTAATGACACATGTCCCTGTGGAATTGTTTTTATGTAACATTTCTGGCTTGTAGCACATATTTGTGTTAACTCAATTTAATGCATTCTTTTAGTGCAGGGTTTATCTTCCTGTCACATGGTTGGTGGGGTCGTGCACGATTGGGTGAGTGTCATGCCTTTTTATCTATTTATATCTGATGATTTTACTGAGAACTAGGTCTTGATAATGGTCTTAGGTGGAGACCGAAACGTTGACCTGTCTTTCTTTTAAATGGATTAATAAAATTTATATTTTTTAATTTTTTCAAACAACCGGTGTGCTCCTACTTCTTCCAGGATATATAAATATATATATATATATATATATATATATATATATATATATATATATATATATATATATATATATATATATACATTTATACTGTATGCATACAGTATATATAACAGTCATGTATATACCGGCATTGACCAAACTTCAACCAAATCCCGGGTGCTCCCCATTAAAGCATATTGTAGGAGATATTAGGAGCACTCACGGCTGTAACAATAAATGAGTTTATTGAAGTTTCACATAATGGGGTATTATGTGAAACTTCAATAAACTCATTTAGTGCTAAGTCCATGAGTGCTCCTAATATCTCCTACTACTATATATATATATATATATATATATATATATATATATACCGACCGAGTCCAAAGGTGCACTCCATTGACATTGTAACAACCTGGGTGCCAGCACAGAGATAATCGATATTTGCAAAAAGAGCGACACTCACAGGGTTTTCTTTGCAGTCAAAAATGTGTTTTATTCCACTCAACGTTTCGATCCCCCACAGGGATCTTCGTCAGGAGATTTGCAAATATATATATATATATATATATATAATAATTAAATAGGGACCCGCACTCCAATGTTGCGTGAAGAAAAAAAGGTTTTTATTTCAACTTGTGCATCCAACGTTTCGGCCCATGCCTGGGCCTTTATCAAGGATAGGATCAAGGATATCCTTGATAAAGGCCCAGGCATGGGCCGAAACGTTGGATGCACAAGTTGAAATAAAAACCTTTTTTTCTTCACGCAACATTGGAGTGCGGGTCCCTATTTAATTATTGTATGCTAAAGCTTTGACCCAGCACCCACAGTGACTCCAAGACTGGATCAGAGTGCGAGCGTTTGTCTATATATATATATATATATATATATATATATATATATATATATATATATATATATATATATAGTTGATATTTTAAACCATGGTATGTTTTATGTTTAATAAGAGTGATTTCCTTTGGCTGCTTTATACCTAAATACTGTGACCGGACAACTTAATGGTGTTATATTGCTTATAGCTCCATAAAGTTGACCCGTGTTTTCTTTCAATTAAAATGTAGTATAAAACAATGGACTTTAATTGGAAGAGTGTTAAAACTCTTGCAATCTTAATTGTATCTGAAATGCTAAATTAGCAAGAGCCGGAACTGCTCAGATGCCTCCTGTATGTTTCTTATTTTTATTTCCCTTGCAGCCTGTAAAATTATCTAATAAACTAGACACAGGGTGCTCTGTGTGTCTTCAAAAAAGCTCAATAATTCTGTTAGAAAATGTTGAAATCCAATCCTAAAGTATTCCGCCCAAATATTTAGTTTAAGTAACCCTGTGGGTTAATAAACTAAACAAAGACAAACCATGCAAAACTAGAGCAATGAAATCCAGGCTGAATAAACGGAGGGAAGTTTATAGGATTCCTCTTGGAGGAAGAGAGAAGAGGATTCGGCTGTCACAGACGGCTAATGTGAAGCATGTGATGGAGGTAGGGGGTGGCTATAGCAGGTACATGCCACTCTGGTTCAAATTCAGAACATTTGCTTTGAGGTGTTTTTAAGACATTCTAGCACAAATACATATGCAAATAAAATTCAGTTACAAGCAAAAAGCAAGCAAAGTAAATGTTTCCAAATACAGTATCTGTTGAGATTGTCAGTGCACAATTGATGGTATAAAACAAACACAACAAACTTGTAATCAAATTGAATTCAAATACTGCAAACACTTCCCTATGAAATAATAAAGACAAAACTATTTTAAAACGACTGGACATTTTTAATAAAAGGATACCAAATATTTGTAGATGAATTGAACACTCAACATATATCTGCGTGTCAATAAAGGAATAAAGAATTTGCAAACGAATTTTATAGGTAATGGCTTAAAAAAATATAATAATCTTTACTGCTGAATTAAGAAAACAGAGTCTTAACAAAACAAACCTAAAAATAATAAAAGATTGTTTTAACTTCCCAAAATTGCTTTTCATTTTCCAGAGAAGCTGAATAAACAGACGTGGCCTCTTGCGACATGCAAATAGGATGGATGAGTAAAGCAGAAAGGGTGCAGGGGGTCAGTCAGTGAGTGTAATATATTGTTTTCTGCAGCTTGGGAAACTAAAGGAAGACATTGAACAAGTCATAGTCATTGAGAATCCTTGTCCTAGTGGCTCTTTCCAAATGCTTGATTTTGGCATAAAACCTCATAACAAGCCTTAAAAAGATGGCAGAATGCTGATACAGGTGGTAATTATGCAATTTTACCTCTACCCATCATGGTGTATGACTTCATAGCAATGTCCAATTAGCACTCCACCATAGATTACTGTCACTGGTTCTGAATCATTAATAGAGTAATGTTCTAGGCTTAATAAATATTACTGTCTTTTATTTATATAGCAGCAAAATATACTGTACTTTTCACTGAGAGGGATCATTCACTACCTGCCCCGGTAGAGCTTTCAATATAAAGACTATTCACACACCATAGTCTGAATGTATTTGGGAGTTGAAAGATAGATAGAAGATAGATAGATGATAGGGACAGATAGACATTTAGATAGATGATAGATAGATAGAGATAGATAGACAGATAGATAGATAGATAGATGATAGATAGAGAGATAGATAAATAGAGAGAGAGAGAGAGAGAGAGAGAGAGATAGATAGATAGATAGATAGATAGATAGATAGATAGATAGATAGATAGATAGACAGATTGATAGTCAGATGATAGAGAGATAGATAGATAGATAGATAGATAGATAGATAGATAGATAGATAGATGATATAATATAGATAATAGATATATATATAGATAGATAGATAGATAGATAGATAGATAGATAGATAGATATCGGCAGACAGATAGATAGATTATCGATAGATTGATAGATAGATGATAGGGAGAGATAAAAAAATAGATAGATGATATATAGATAGATAGACAGATAATAGATAGATAGAAGGTTAGAGCGATAGATAGATATAGATGGATATAGAGGGAGAGCTAGACAGATAGATGATAGATGATAGATAGATAGATAGATAGATAGATAGATAGGCAGACAGATAAACAGATGATTGCTAGAGATAGATATATAGATAGATAGATGATGATTGATAGATAGATATAGGCAGATAGATAGACAGATAATATATAGATGAAATCGATATATGAATAGATAGATAGATAGAGCACCTACCTATGAGCAGCTTTATCATTCTCATCAGTACATCCCCTGCATTGTCTGGCTTTGTGCCTAGGGGAACTGCAACATATGGCAACCTAAATGCTGTGTTTACACCCTTGGGGGCACATTTGACCATCGAATTGTAGAAATTTGATAGCCTAAGTTTTTTTTTTAGCTGTTAATTTAGCTGTTTTCGATCGAATTCAAATTGTTTGGTCGTTCGTAGAAATCGTTCGTATCGACCAATTCGAACGATGTAATCAATCGATCGAACGATTTTCAAAAAAAAACCTTTGACTTCTAAAAATGTAGGCAAATACTGGCTATAGGTTCTAGGAGGTCCCCATAGGCTAACATAGCAATTCGGCAGGTTTAAGGTGGCGAAGTGTCGAAGTTGAAGTTTTTTAAAGAGACAGTACTTAAATTTTCGAATGGTCGAATATTCAAAGTCTTTTCAATTTGAATCGAATGTTGGCCTATTCGATGGTCGAAGTACCCAAAAATTACTTCGAAATTCGAACTTTTTGAATTAGAAAATTCACTTTGAATTCACTTCGAGCCTTAGTAAAAGGGCCCTTTAAAGTTTAGAAATTACAGTCTTGCGATGAATCTTCCTTTCCCATTCAAGTGTGTTCTTTTTATAGTTGCACAGCATGACCCTCTGTTGAAAAGTCTGTGTTATACAACACAACTTTTTTTTGTTTGTGGTGCGTGTTGAAGTTTATTTAATACAATAGGAGGGAATCCGCACGCTAACCCTATGAAACATAATTATGCCAAAAGGAAGAAAAAAAATCTGACTATATACACATGTTGTTGCTGCAAGAGCATTAAAGTCACCAGCAGATCCGCTTTTCTTTCTGTTGACAATGAGTGACAGCGTATTTAGGGTTTACATTGCTTTTCAAAAGACTAAGACACAAGCTACAACACATTTATCTCCCGTACATCAGACAAGACAAAGAGAGCTTAACAACCGTTTGAAAAGAGTGGCCTGTGAATAGTTACTATTCAATTTGTATTTTATTCCCGCTGGTCATGGAATTGAGATCAGAAGAAAAAGTGAAAACACATGGCCGAGGTCAGTAGGATCAGAGAACCACCACATACAGCAAAGGGAAATCCAAGCAATGGGAACTTGTGTGAAGCAATGGTTTATATAAACATAGCCTACCATTGCCTGCACCCCATTATCTTATAATTTGCACTGCATGGGAGCATGATCGTGCATTAAACCAGTGAAAGCTTCTATCGTTCCCTGCCAAACTTGTCCTGCCAATCAGCTCGTATATACATTATATATATTTTCAGATATGTTTAACATTTTTTGCTGTAATGTGTTTATTTGAAATATCACAGTCAAATTATTACATCACCTGCAAATAATGCCCAGTGTGGTCTGTCTTTACTTTTGAAGTCTGCGGCAGGACTCAAATCACATACTTTCTTTGGAAACAGAGCGAGCAGACAAAAGTGAAAGAAAAGAATACAATATGAGAAAAATTTCAAAAAAAACGACAGAATAGCACAGAAAATTACATTTTATATCACAGCCTTAAGGGCTGATCAATCAGGGCACAGCAAACTGATGTTTAATGGCAACTAATTTTAGAGGAGGGCCCCTTGATAAAACATTTTTATTATTACAAATAATAATTGAATTTCATGCATTTTAAAGGGGTGTTATAGATTGGCCAATTCTGAGCAACTTTTCAATTGGTCTTCATTATTTTTTTTTTATAGTTTGTTTAATGGATTTGCCTTCTTCTTCTGACTCTTTCCAGCTTTCAAATGGGGGTCACTGACCCCATCTAAAAAAAAAAATGCTTTGTAAGGCTACAAATGTATTGTTATTGCTAATATTTATTACCCATCTTTCTATTCAGGGCCTCTCCTACTCATCTTATCCAAATTAGTGCATGCTAAGGTAATTTGGACCCTAGCAACCAGATTGCTGTAATTGCAACTGAAGAGACTCTCAAAAAAAAGCTAAATAACTCAAAAACCACAAATAATAACAAATGAAAACCAATTACAATATCACTCAGAATATCGCTCTCTACATTATACTATATGTTAACACAAAGGTGAACAATCCCTATAACTGCTATTTATTTTATCGGGGATCTCCAGCCAGAAACTTCCTAGAGTCCCATAGACAATTGAATGCAAGAGAGCTAAACTTAAACAAAAGTTGAATTTACATAGGTAGGTTTTTCCTTTTTTCAGCCTTTCTTCATTGCCTGGGACCCCCTTTCTTCAACTCTACAATCACAGCCTCAGCTGTACATCTGGAGAAAATAGACCGATTTCTGTTTTGAGAGTGAGTGAGTTTGTTCAAGTCTTTTTGTCTCCATTGGAAGCCCAGCTCATCCAAATTAAGCTCAATTGGTATTCAGCCAGGGAAAGTGTATTCTTGTCCTTTCTCTATGGGTGTTATATTGAATAAACATCTTTTAATAGTCTAAAATAAGACAGAGAAGGCATTTTCTTTGTGTTGTTTAACCCAGTACTTCCCAGGAATGATTTCTATTGCACTTATGCTCAGTCCTCTGGGGCCCATTATGATGACTAAAGGGATAAGCAGGGATAATACATAATGATGTCAGTAAACAAGAACACTGTTGAACTGTTCAGCGGCTGTAGCCATATGCTAAGTAAAAGCCAGCAGGGGAGTTTCTAGGCTTGAGGTTTCACACGCAGGGCCTTGAATCTGTTCCTTTTTTAATTAGATCTATATAAAATTATATTTAATTGTAGCTGGCTGAATTCAGTCTGTCACAGTCAGTGTGCTACAAGCAAAGGTTCTGCCTGAGAATTTGATGGCACTGGAATCAGGAGAAGCCAATCTGGTGCTGAAGGTGAGTAGATACCCCAGCACTGCTAGGATCCATGGAATTTTAGAATTCGGCAGGTAGTAGATTTTAATATAGACCTATAGTGGCCTATTTACAAATTTTTGAGGTCACAACATGATAAAAACGCCTGCACCAAACAATACGCCAAAACTCAGAAGAACATTTTATCTCGAACAATAACTTATTTAAGTAAAAACCCAGACAGAATTTTTCCATGCAAGTTTTTCTTAGGAAAAAGTCACTTGCCAGTGAAGATCAGTTTGTTCCATTGATTTTCAATGAGGCAAAAACACTCAAATGTTTTAATGACCTGGGGAAATAAAGTTGTTAGACACATTGACTTTGAGTGAACCTAGCCAGCTTTTACATACTGGGTTTCTATTTGGTGACTAATAGATCCCGACTAATTCAGGTTCCAAAGAATAATCTCGAATATGGTTTTTTTAGCCCCATTTTTTTTTCGAATCGTGAAAAAATCAAATATCCCGCTTGTGCCCAGAACTAAAAAGCATTGTTCATTTAGTGAGTCATCGAACTTGAACAGTAAACATGGCAGAATACATTTTTACAAGCTGAATTTTACATGTATTCATTAGTTGTCTGTATTAGATTCACCCTTTAGTACAAGAAAAAATGGGTGCTATTATATCTGCCTACAATAAGATGACTCTAAATACTGTTTGCTCCAAATGATTTAGACTGGCATTACTTGCTAAATCTAAGTTTCTAAATTAAGTTTAATCATGCCTTGATACCTTGTCCCACAGTTTTCCTATACATGTGATGTGCATTTTATGGACTCATTGTTATACTATGATTTGGACTAACATTAATTCTGATACCTCATGCTACATAAAGGGGGGTTATACAATAAAAGGCACACTGTTTTTCCAGGAGCAGTAACCCACAGCAACCAATCAGCAGAAAACATTTACTGGTCACCTGTTTTAAAGCAAACATCTTATTGGTTGATATGGGTTACTGCTCCTGGGCAAACTTAGTGCCTTTTATAACATACAAGGGAAATACTTTTATCTATGTACAACACTTTACGCAAAGATTAAATCTTTTCTGGAGCTGAAAATTATGCCTTCATTCGTTTTATCACAGGCAATGGCCTTGTGTTCTCTCTTAGTCAATAACCCCTTGTCTGACAAACTGGTCTAAGTCATTAAAAGCAAATTAAGGGTTGACCTAATATGATACTATACATTAAATCCCTTATAACTTTAGTGCCCAGTTGCTTCACAAGCAGTGGCGGATTAATACTATGTGAGGCTAGGGTTGGCACCTTTTCAAAAAAAAATATACCTGTCAGTGGTGGGGGCGGGAACAAAAGGGATGGGCTGTGATGTAAAGGTGTGGGCCATGCAGCACAGCCGGGCCCCTCTAGACCCAAAACCCACCGGGCCAGGGACAACTGCCCCCCCCAACAGCCCTGTGAGCAGCACCAGGAAGGCAGCAGTCTGTGTGTCTGGAAGAAGAGCCCTGCTCTCTCCATAACCTCCAGCAGCGGAACATGATGGGGAACTCGTGAGTTGGAGCCTATCCTGTCCCGCTCGCAACTACCCACGAATGCCGCAGCCAACCCCCACCGCCACTGCTTTGTACTGAGGGAAAGGTCAAGCGTGTTTGTGCCTCCTCATGGGCCCCCAGCACTGTAGGCCCCTAGGATCTTCGCCACGCTTCTCCTCTCATCACTTCTGCCCACTCCCGTCTACAAGACCTCTCTCAGACTTCTGCTTTTCTCTGGAACTCTCTGCTTCAAGCTGTCAGATTTCCTCCTTCTTTCCAAACTTTCAAGCGCTCCTTAAAGACCCACCTGTTTAAAGAAGCTTATTCAATGTACCTTAATTAATCAATCATTGCTGTATCATAAATCACACAATTGTTTCTAAAATCCTAATGTCTCAATTGTACCATAACGTTTAGTTTGTAAACTCCTGTTTGTAGGGCCCTCTAATCCTATTGTACTCTGTAACCCTTGTTTGTTATCCACCATTTATTCCATTTGTTATAACTAAGGTAAAGCACTGCGTATCTTGTCGGCGCTATATAAATAAATGATGATGATGAGGTCAGCCTATGCATTAATCCGCCTCTGTTCACAAGGAAACTTCGGAAAACCGAAGCAACGTTTATGCCATCCAGCCGGCAGTTCACAATCTTGCGGGTGGGAAGGCATTTTGGGAAGAGTAGTCGCCCACAGTAGCAAAGATTCATTGCAGGCAACTAGATCTCCCAGTGTGCCACCACCCTAAAGGCTCTGGCCAGCACAAAAGAAGGCTGGACTTCTGGGCTGGACCCTAGAATTTATACAAAGATTCTAATTTGACGGAGTGCTCCCACATACCCATGTGCAAGCAATGTAACCAAATGTGCCTTTTTAACTTTATTATGAGGCACAGATAGTTTATTCGAGAATATGTACAGATATATAGAAATGTGCATAAAGTGGAAGGCATTCAAAATAATCTGATTCAGGAGCAAGCATGTGAGCAATATTATGTTACCTATAACTGTTTTTGTGTTATGTGATATGAGTGAAAGAGCAATATTGGAGTAATACTTCTACAAAAAAACCTGTGCTCAAGTTCTTAAATTTGTGTCCTAGACGCAGAGGCGTGTGCCTCTCCAAGTGTATGTGGTCTGCAATTTACAAACTGGCAATTTCAAGGGAAGAAACAACTGTGCCAAGAGCATCAACTTCCATTGGACCATCAACATGAAATCAAAAGATAAATAGTGCTTTCATGTTTGTGATTTTAATCATTAGGGTGTTTATCATTTGCCTTTGACAGTTGAGGGATACGGTTTATTCTTAACAGTGTGTCTGGAGGGGATTTGGGTTAGGAATGTGCTCCAGAGGATAGCAATAAAAAAAAACATCCTAACAAAAAAAATGTCACATCAGTATCTATTAGACTTTACTATTTTCATATCATGTGTACGCTATATATTGTACATTTTCACCATCTATGGGTTTTATTTAAAATAACTTTTTAATATGATATAAAGACTGATATTCTGAGGCCACTTTTAGCTAGTCTTTTTTGTGCTTGAATAAATGTAAATTCAAAATGTTCTATGTTAGTAAAGGTATTTAGAAGCCAATTTCTAGTTTGTAGCTTTTTTTATTTCTTCATTTTCAGTTTACTTTTAAGCCCAAAATACTCTTATTGGAGAGAACTCAGGACAGAATCTAGGGGTATCCCTCCCTCTTTCTCAGTGCTGGTGCCCTCAACTAGAACATGAGGGAAATGCTTTAAATCTGAAGCATACAAAGCACATGCTGAAACATAAACCAAAAGAAAGCAATTAAAACCTTATATACACCCAACCTCACAAGCCAATATACACTCACTAGACCAGAGGGCAACAGAGGAAGGTATGGAACCCCTTATTAATTGAATTATTTATTACATTTGATCCAATATTAGGAAAACCATTTATATTCAAATCTTGAAGGATAAATGCTGATCATTTGATAAACGTTTGTCTAATCCCCTTCTTCTGTGTGTCTGCCCTAAACTGCAAATATAATAAAAACACACATGAGCACAATGGTTTTCTATAAATGTGCGATCCATTACTACTCACACATAGCATCCAGTGAATAGTTAACATTTCTGGTTGGCTGCTTGAAAGCCAATATTTTTGGTTTGTATGCATTCTAGGCCTGGTACATACTTTGCCCCTGTTATTATATTACCATATTTGCTTCTCGAAGTTGTTCCATTACAGACTGAAGAAGTGTATATTATACTGCATTGTCCATTCATTTCATTTCATCATTCCCTGCAAGTTAGCTCTTTGGCATCTTTCTTTTTGAGCATATCTAAAACTGGCAGTGATGCTTCATCGTGTTCTAATTATGGAGATAAGGTTACGGGTTATGATTGCAGTAAATAAATGAGGTTGTTGGAAACATTTGTAGGTGTCAGTGTCTATTATTTATACACATGTGGGTGCGTGTGTGTGTGTGAGTGTGTGTTAAACAAGTGTCAACTCTAGGATTGCCCATGCAGAGTGTGACACACACATGTATAAAAGAAAGATTTAATGCCAGTTCATAAATATTTGGTTATTGGCTTGAAACTGAACTGAACTTTACTCCCAGCATCATAGCAGACTTAGTGAAAGTTGGGATAAGTCAGTAGAAGAAGGCAAATAATTCAGAAATGATAAAAAATAAATCATGAAGACCAATTGAAAAATTGCTTTGAATTAGCCATTTATTAACATACTAAGGGGGTTATTTATTAAACTCCGAATGCCAATTTATGTTTTTTTTTACTATAAAATCCAAATTTTTAGTGGGAAAAAAACCCCAGAAATTTTTTCTGGATTTATTATACCTGAGGATGGAAAAAGTCAGAATACGAAAATCCGGCATCTCAGAACTGCAGAAGTTGTATATTAAGTCAATAAGAGAAGTTCGGAAGATCTGAGCTGGGTTTTGTGCAATAATCCAAAGATTTTGTGGTTTTTGGACAAAAATCTGAAAAAAAATCAGAGTTTTTGGGTGGAAAATCACACTCACAATTTTTTGGGTTTTTTGGAAAAATGTATTTATGAATAAGGAGTATTTTTCAGAAAATAATGAGATAATTTGATAAATGGGCCTCCCCAAGTTAACTTAAATGCAAACCACCCCTTTAAAGACTAGAATTATTAAAGACTACTGGTAGTTTAGCACCAATATAAGAAGATTTCTGTTTGATACATACTTGTATTATTAGAAGGTTTTAAAATGCCAATGAACAGCTTCTTTATAGACAGCTCTCTTAGTTAATATATTACTGAGGTAAAGGTCTAGCTTTGCTGGTTTATTTATTTGTGTCTTTTTTAGAAAGGTTTTTATGATGGTGGCCTTGAACGTGGCTTGTTAGTACACATCCAATGTCTAATTCTGGTTTGCGTGGGCGTTTTGTGCTCAGTTAATGGATTATGCACATATCCACCATGTGTTGCTCTAATGAACTTTGTTCTACAAGCAAATCCCCAGGATTCATAATGTGAACACAGAGCTAAACCCAAGTTAAAGAAATAAAACTCAGATTTAAAGGCTCTTTACTAACAAAAGTGGGCAAAGTGCAGTCATACGTTTTTTTATACAAAAGGGAATATTGTTTCCTAGAATTCGAAGTGATTGAGGGTCCTGAAGTCTACCACAAAATTCTGGCTCATATACAGGAGGCACAAAGGTTTTAATTACTTACATGGAAATGGGCAACTGCAATGTAGGGAGCGATTAGTGGGCAGGACATACATGCGGACATCAGGAGATGGGGGCCATTGATATCACAATGGGGGACCTTGTTGTTGCACCCCAGTCCATGAAATGACAACTAAACCTAAAAAAAAGATTATGGCTAGAAATGTTATATTTTATATACTGAACTCACTGCACCAGATCAGTTCAGGAACAGTGAAGGTCCAGGCCTTCAAACTTAGGATCTTTAATCTTATTTCGTGTGCCATGCTCAATGTTCTATGGACTGCAATTAAAGGAAAACTATACCCCCAAAATGAATATTTAAGCAACAGATAGTTTATTATATCAAATTAAGTGACATATTAAAGAATCTTACCAAACTGGAATATATATTTAAGTGAATATTGCCCTTTTAGATCTCTTGCCTTGAACCCCCATTTCGTGATGGTCTGTGTGCTGCCTCAGAGATCACCAGACCAGAAATACTGCAACTCTAAGGGGGTTATTTATCAAAGTCCGAATTTATCTCAATATTTTCTGCTACAAACTTCAATCAAATCGCTCGGTTTTTTTATGCGCAATTTATCGTAATTTTCCCCCGAAAACTCGGAAAATTTCGGAGTATTGCCCATATGCATCCTCGACAGGTCTGAGATGCCACATTTTCAGATTCTGAGTTTTCCATCTTCGGGGTTTAATAAATTCTAAAAAAATCATGATTTCTATATAAAAAAAGATTTTATAAAAAAAAATCAAGAATTTTTCATGATTTTTGCATTCGGAGTTTAGTAAATAAACCCCTAACTGTAACAGGAAGAAGTGTGGAAGCAAAAGACAGAACTCTGTCTGTTAATAGGCTCATGTGACCTAACATGTATGGTTTGTTGGTATGATCCCCTTATTTTTTAAAATGGCAATTTTCTATTTATGATTACCCAATGGCACATACTACTAGAAAAGTATATTATTATGAAAATGGTTTATTTACATGAAGCAGGGTTTTACATATGAGCTGTTTTATGGAATATCTTTTTATAGAGACCTACATTGTTCAGGGGGTATAGTTTTCTAAGCTAAGCTTATGTGCGGTCTGAAAACATGTAACTGATGCTACAGGGGCCAATACACTGGTTTGTGAGCTCCCGTGTAAAGTGAATATGAATACATTACTTTATTCATGTATCATGAATTGTATTTTGTATACAGTGGTGAATTGGTGCCTAAGCTCAAGTAACTGACAGTAGCCCAGAGCATGTGCTGTGAATCAGCAGGAAGAATGGGGGCTACTGGGAGCATTTTTAAAGGTGCAGATCTTCACTACTAAATGACTGTGGCGGGGGTTCGAGTTCTGAACACTAATATTTAAGATTTATTAAGTGCAAAAGACTCTAAAACCCAAATTAATTCAGCATCAAAAAATGCACAAGTTCATGTAGAATTGGATTTGTATTGAAAAAATTCAAAATAATTTGAAATTTGTCAGACTTCTGAAAAATGATGGATAGAATGTGTTTTTACTGCTTCAAGTTGCTTTTTCATATTTTTACACGTGTGAGTTTTTCACGTTACAGTTTGTAAAATAAATAAGCACCACATTCCAGATTTTCCATTATTCATATATTTTAGAAAAAAAAAACTAAAAAACTATGAAATTTTGATTTTCATAAATCAGTCTCCCCTTCTCCCCTGCTTAAGCTGTATTTCTGAAACAAAATATCTGATTATAACTTTATGAGTAATGATAATACATGACTGGGAGTTTCCTAGTGGTTAAAGGTACTTTATTTTTATTTTACTGAAGAAAAGAAGGAAATCCCAAAATAATAAATGATCTAAAACAATTACTTTGGGAGAACTGTGTATAGATCCATATATCCATACATATTACTATCCAATTTTAGTTACAGTATGTATGCTGCCAATGAAAAAACACAATTGTAATTTATAACCCTTAGTATAAAACTAACAGTATTTAAGTATTTATATGAACGAGGATGAAATATATCTTGAGTAAAAAAGTATATATCCCAAGGGTAAAATAAATAAATGGTAGAGATTATCACAGAGAAGTCAACAAAGGGTGAGGTTATAGTCATGGGAGATTTTAATACACAAGATGTGCACTAGAAGCTGTCAGTTGCTCAATCAGGAAGGGAGATATTGTGGATCCAATGGCCACTGTGTAATGCAACTCTGTCAGTAAGTAAAGTTGGAAGTGTAGAACTTACAAAAGTATTATGAGTAGGATAAAACATGAGATCCATTTAGAGAGCCTATTAGAGGGGTAAGTTAAACTGGTACAAAGCTAAAGGAAGAAAATGAACCTTTAAGCTTAGTGTCAGACCTCACCTGTCTAGAGTCCAGATGTGAGGAGACAAGTTCAAGCAGGAGCGTCACAAGCTGTTGCAGGCAGTAGTAGTATAGTAGGGGTAAGCAGAAGAGTAGTCATAAGGCAGGCCGAAGTCAGTGCAGGCGGAGTTCAATCGTAAACGGATAAACAGGCTGGGGTCAGATGCAGGCGGAATTCAGTCGAAGTCGAGATCCAAAGCTGAAGTCAAAACCAGAATCAAATAGTCAGGGTTCCAAAAGGTACAGGAGCAGGTTTTTATCAACAAGCACAGAGCCTTCCCCTGAGCGTCCTTTTAAAGAGGGCGTTTTGGCGCCAAACCTAATGAAGCCTGCATCCTGCGTCACCACGCCGCTCACGTTCACGTTAGCGGACATTGTTGACGCCCATGTCCATTTAGGTGCGCGATGTAAGATGACGCACATGCGTCCGCGTCGGCGCCCATCTTGACACGGGCGCTCATGCGCGCCGAATCCTTACACTTAGGGGCACATTTACTATGGGTCGAATATCGAGGGTTAATTAACCCTCGATATTCGACCATCTAAGTAAAATCCTTCGACTTCGAATATCGAAGGATTTACTGCATTTCCATTGATCGAACGATCGAAGGAAAAATCTTTCGATCGAACGATTGAATCCTTTGAATCGAACGATTCTAAAGATTTTAATCCATCGATCAAGCGGTTTTCCTTCGATCAAAGACCATCCCCATAGGCTAACATTGGTGCTCGGTAGATTTAGGTGGCGAAGTAGGTGGTCGAAGAGACAGTACTTCGACTATCGAATGTTCGATTAGTCTAACGATTTTTAGTTCGAATGGTTCGATTCGAAGTCGAACTTGTAGTTGAAGGTCGAAGTAGCCAATTCGATGGTCGAAGTAGCCAAAAAAATACTTTGAAATTCGAAGTATTTTTTATTCTAATCCTTCACTCGAGCTTAGTAAATGTGCCCCTTAGTATGTTATAGAATATCCTATCCTTATAAACTTTCAACAGATCTTAATTTGTTATATTTCCTAATTATTTCCTAATTATTTGCCACTTTCCAGCTTCCAAATGGGGGTCAATGACTCCGGCAGCCAACTATTGCTCTGTGAGGCCTATTCAGTCACTTATTTAAACTACTATTTGCTAGGGTAAAGTAGAAGCCTGAAATTTTTAACTGGATAAAGCTAAATAATTCAAAAACCACAAAAAATACAAAATGAAGACCAACTGAAAATGATCTCATATATATCACCATTGTCGACCTGTGAATGCCACATCTATGGGAGAGGAATTTCAGAAATGGAAACACATTAGAGGAAAGAAAAGCTAAAAAGTTTTACATATTCTTTAAGTTGAGCATTTGATTCCTCTTGGATAACCAATGGGGAAATCCTACAGTAAAGAGAAAATACTCATTTGCACAGAGAAGACCTAATGAACGATTATTACTGTTACTGACAACAGAGGAAAATTCTCCATTTTACATCATTTCAAATCCAGTGAAGAACTGAAATTAAACAGGATAATAGAGATTAAATTAAAAAGATTCTGGAAAAGCACAGAAAGCAGCAAATAATTAATTAGATAATTTAATGTAACACAAGTTAGGCATGGTCAACTATACCAATGACATTCTCAAGTGTAATTATAAACAAAAAAAGTTTAGGGCTTAAGATTACTACATACTAGTGATGGGCAAATAAATTTGTCAGGCGTGAATGTGCAGCAAATTTCCGAGTTTCGTCGCCAGCGACTAAATTCACGAATCTCGGGCGAAAATTTTGTCCGCACGTTGGAAAAAGTCACTCGCATCAAAACCGTTGTGCATCAACATATTCGGACAGCCATTGACTTTACTGTCGGGGTCAAAATTGACACGGATGTTAATTTTTGAGGTCCGCAAATTTTTCGTAGTTTTGCGGATTTTGCAGGGAATTTGCGAATATTTTGGCGAATTGAAACAATAGAAATGTGCCCATCACTACTACATACAATTAAATTGCAACTATTTCTGTCACTGCCAAGATCTTATTTTAAATATTATATCAAAGGGGTTGTTCACCTTTAAATTGATATTCTGAGACACTTTGCTATTGGTTTTAATTTTTTAATATTTGTAGTTTTTGAGTTATTTAGCTTTTTATTCATCAGCTCTCCAGTCTGCAATCTCAGCAATCTGGTTGCTAGAGTACAAATTACCCATGCAGTGATTAGAATAAGAGGTTGGAATATGAATAGAAAGGTGAGCAATAAAAAGTAACAATAATAATACATTGGTAGCCTTACCGAGCAATTTGTATTTTTTTTATGGGGTCAGCGACCCCCATTTCAAAGCTGGAAAGAAGAAAAAGGTCAGTAATAAAAAAATCTGTACAAAATAAATAATGAAAACCAATTGATAGACTTGGCTATTCAATAACATACTAAACGTTAATTAAAAGGTGAACCACCCCTTTGACTTTTACTGGTCCATTGCATAATAAGAGATTTAGATGAATAACATTTACTAGAAATTAGAGACAAAACATGTTTCAAATAAATGACAAAAATATGTGGTTAATGCATTGAATTAAATACAACAGAAGACAGTTATCAGTAACACCTTTACAATGATACAACTGGCTGGCTAAATGCCTTATGTCCTTTATGGAAAGTTATCATATCTTATTACAGCTAAATTATTTTCCATTCTTCTAGGTAAGGAGGATCTTTGGATTTCCGTTTCTTTGATATCATAGATCTTGCTGAAGTAAGTACCTGTTCTTCAAACCAATTAAGTGGTCTGGTAATTGAGAGTAGTTTTATGCAAGTTACATAGGGGGTTAATTACTATACTTTGAATGCCAAAAATCCTGAAGAATGTGTTTTTTTAGTATTAAATCTGAATATTTAGTGGGAAAAAACCCACAAATTTTTCAGAATTTATTATACCCCAAGGATGGAAAAAGTCAGAATCTAAAAATCTGGCATCTCAGACCTGTCGAGGTTGTAAATAAGTCAATGGGAGAAGTCCCAAATATATTTTGATCTGTGCTGGGTTTCATGGAATAAGCCAAAGATTTAGTGGAAAATCAGAAAAATTTGTATGATTCATTTTTTTCACAATTTTTATAGGTTTTTTCCGCAAACCAAATTTTCAGGAAAATGTATTAATAAATAAGGAGAAAAAACCTGTGCGGATTTGGTCTGAGTTTTTTTCAAAAAATTTTGAGATATCTTCGGACTTTGATAAATAACCCTCCTAATGTTTAAATTGGTTATATCCTAAATCCAATCTTGAGCGGTGACCAAACTTGTTTATAACTTCCGCTTTAGACTTTAATTGATTTGTTTCTATAAAATCAACATTTGGATCAATTAGGTTCCTACATATTTTCATAGACCATGTTTCCAATAGATTTTCTTCTATACCAGGTTGAATATCTGGGCTGGCCATAAGTGTAGTTATGACATAAAGGGAGGACATTAAAGGCAGATAATCAAAGTGTAAAAATAAAGCTCTCTACAGAAAAACTCATGACTTTCTATTTATTGTTATGGGAGTTTTAGGAGTGTATTTATCAAATGAACTTTGAAACTCTCCCACTGATAAATAAAAACACTTCTGATTTTGTAAGATTTTATTTTGAAATCTGACATGGGGCAATACATATTGTCAGTTTACCAGGAGCCCTCAGTCATGTGACTTGTGCTCTGATAAACTTCAGTTACTCTTTACTGTTGTAATGCAAATTTGAGTGATATCACCCTCCCTTTCCTTTCCCCCCCAACAGCCTAACAACAGAACAATGGGAAGGTAACAGATAGCAGCTCCCTAACACAAGATAACAGCTCCCTGGTAGATCTAAGAACATCGCTCAATAATAAAAATCCTGGTCCCACTGTGACTCCTACAGTTACATTGAGTAGGAGAAACAACAGAGTGCCAGAAAGCAGTTCCATAGTGCAGTGCTGGCTCTTTCTGAAAGCACATGACCAGGCAAAATGACCTGAGATGGCACCTACGCACCAAAATTGCAACTAAAAAAATATACTTGCTGGTTTAGGAATTAAACTTTATATGGTAGAGTGAATTATTTGCAGTGCAATATTGTAATTTAGAAATAAAAACTACACCATAAAAATCATGACAGAATCCCTTTAATAGTTGAGTATACTGTTTGATAGTTGAATTCTGGGTTTTTGTGTCCATAGTCTTCTTTTCAGTGAGAAAGGTTTATATCCTTGTTCTGCATTTACCAAAAGAGAGGTTTCCCGGTCTTCCATAGTTTCTATATACTTAACTTTTATTTTTTAATGCAATTTTGAATTGAACAAACATTTAAAGTACAGTATATATATATGTGGTAAAGCTGCTAGTTACAAACATTTTGTGATTTACTTTGCAGAAATAAGCACCTTCCCATTTAAACATATGAATTGCTTTCCGTAAGTTAAACAGAAACGTTCCATAGGTTTAATGATAATAATATACTCTTTATATGGCATTCCAGAAACCGCTGTGTTTCATGTTGCAGCCATTAGTCATTTGCAGAGGGATGAGGTCAGACAAAGCGTTTATCACTGGGAAAATCAGTTTATCATCACTCTGTGTAAAGCTGCAGGGATTTGGTCACGCTGCATTCACTTTTCAAACACCGTGACAGGTAGTTCCTAATCACAACAGCCATTAATACTTGCAGTGCATATCTTACACAATCCCTACAAAAATAATTGTTGCGTTTTTGTGTGTCAAGGAGCCTTTTTAGAAGCACCAGCCATTTGTTGCCAGACATTTTAGGATGAACTCACTGGGTTAGATAAATAAACATAGATTCAAGTCAATCTCTTCTCTGGGAGCACAATAACAAAATCATTTTTGTCTGCCATGCACTAGAATGAGCCAAAAGGCCAAAAGAAAATATTATCCTTTGTTTTTATAGCACAGGATCTTACATACTGGGATTCATGCTGGTTGTTTTTTATAGTTTAAAGGAAAATTACTCATGCCCCCATGGATGCCTAATATTAACACTACTAGATGTATTTTCAAAGCAATAGTTGACAATTGTGGAGCTTGGTAGAGTTCAGCCCCACTATCTGACCATCATGTGCTTGCTAAACGGTTTGTTGGTCTTATCTATTTGGATAGAGAAGTTGTTGTAGAGAAGTGAGAAGGTCATTGAATGTAATGTATCTGTGCCGGTCAATGAAACAAAACCATGTAACTGAATTCACCCGGGATGAATGATCTTTGCAGAGCGATTTTGAGAAATGGGCAGTTTGGGTGCTAATTGGCAGGTAAGATTCCTTGTGGAGTTCTACCTGTGCTCTACCTTTCCATCACAGAATCAAGTCACATTGAGTTGCTAGCAATAATATTCGCCATGACACAATGATATAAGTGTTGTATGTGACTAGTTTGAGCACAAACTACCCATGATTACTGTACTTGGCTGGGGATGATTTAAAGCCCTTTAGTGAAAGATTTTGTTGACGCTGTATTTCTCATAGTATCTAGTAGAATTAAGTCATAGACAACTGGACATTTATTGTTTTTCTTGAAAAGTTTCACCACTCATCCCAGTGGCTTCTTCAGTTCTACTAGATACTGTATACAGGCCCTGTTTTGTTTAGAGGCCACCAAGGCCCGGGCCTAGGGCGGCAGGATTTTAGGGGGCGGCATGCTGCGCAAGCACACCCACATTGGCTTAGGAACATTGGGGATGCACAGGATATACAATCGTTTTTTAAATTTTCCGTGTGCTAATCCCCATGTCTCCGCTCCCCATGATGACAATTTGAGTGAATAAAAGGGCACCTCCCTTTTATTCACAGATGCAATTAACGACATCTGGCCTGCTATGTAAATCCGGCCCTGACTGTATATCATGACCTGGATAAATGAGAATCTTCATAGATGTATTTTTCATAACTATGGACTTTGGGGCAAATTCACTAAGCGCCGAAGCACCGAACGCTAGCGTTACTTTGCTAGCGTTTGTCATTTTCGTTACTGCGCAAATTCACTAACGAACGCTGGCGTAGTTTCACTAGTGTTACTTCGCACCCTTACGCCTGGCGAGGTTTCACTAGCGACGTAACTACGCAAATTCACTAGTAGTGTACTGAACGCTACCTTTTACGCTAGACTTCCTCCGCAACCTCAGACCTGGCGAAGCGCAATAGAGTAGATAGGGATTGTTTCAAAAAAAGTCAAAAATTTTTCTAAGTCCCAAAAAACGCTGTTTTCTACATTATGGGTGATAGGCTGAAAAAGATGAAAAATTTTTTGGGGCTCCCCTCCTTCCCCCCTACATTTCCTGACTCATGGCAACTCACCTAGACAGTGGGCACATGTGTAGGGCAAAATAAAATTTTTATTTGATGATTTGAAGGTTTTCTAGCCATTTGTAGTGCTGATACGTATTCCTCCATTGAAATTTGAATTTCGCGCCGTATGCAAATTAGCCTTCGCTAGCGTAACTTCGCTTTACTTAGCGAATCAACGCTAGCGCAACTTCGCAACCTTACGCTACCCCTGAGCGCAACTTTGGATTTTAGTGAATTTGCGAAGCGCTGGCGAAACTACGCCTGGCGAAGTGTGGCGAAGTGCGGCGAAGTGCAGCGAAGTGCAGCCTGGCGCAACTACGAATCTTAGTGAATTTGCCCCTTTAAGTGCAGCTCATGAAATCCCTTGGCCTATGTGGGAATAAGAGACACAACCATTTTCCTTAACTTTATTTGAAGTTCCACTGCAGCCAAGGTAATGTAATTGGGCTTGTGACCTGCTCTGCATCAGTTATGCTCGAGAGACCCAAACATAGAGAATAGGCTTGGAATACACATTATGATTAGGGGAGGACTTATATGAATGTGAGTGGGTCCAAGGCAATCCTGATTATTTTGTGTTTGAAAGGCTGTGGAATTTTGTGGCATTCAAAATATATAAGTATTTAAAGGATGGAATCTGTATGCAAGAAACATTCAATTTAGCAGTTTGGACAGTTCCAGTGTATATACATGTGAGACTCTCAGATGGCAGTTTTGATAAGCCATCTAGGGACTGGTCTGTCCAGACAGCAAATTATGTTTGACAGTGCCTCCCAATGGCCATGGAGATGACGGGCTTCAACACCTTCTGATTCACTTGAAATCTATTGACCATGGACAAAACAAGCAAAGCAGTTCAATTCTGACAACTTCCTTTGAAGCCAAATGGCAAGGGATCTGTTTACTTGGGCAATAAGCTTAATAAACAGATCTTTAGATTACTGCCTCCTCCGTCACCATCATTAGAGACAGAAACATGCACGAAATATGTATTGCATAGATATTGCATAGATAAAACAATTGCAAAAGCAAATCCATCCATCTTAAAAGTGAAAGTTGTCAAATCATTTTAACGAAAGACATTAATATTCTTATGCTGCATAGGAATTCATCAGTGAGTGTAAATGTATCTCTATATTGCATCATTTAATGGTCCTGGAACTCCAAGGGGACTTCTAATATCCTTATATTTTATATAGGGGTACAGTGCCTTAAACTATAAAGAAAATAAATATTAGGGATTAGGGATTTAATTAGAGTTTCGGCTAAAACCGAGGATTTGGGCAAAACCAAGAGCCCAAACAGAATTTGAACCTATAAAACTGAAAGAAATCCAGCATGGCTGTTTTGGCATGTACTTCGTGCGAGCATTGGGTTTGGGTATATACTGCCATGATCCATATTTTGCGTTGTAGAAGAATGGTTTGGATTCAGTTTGGTATCAGCTGAATCTGTACCCCTGGATTTGCGAGTTCGGTGCATCCTTAATAAATATACAAGAACCAATATGGTATAGTCATTTTTTGACACACAAGTATAACACCCTGTATTGTAGAAATATATAAATTCAAATTCAGTTATTTTCTCCTCATCCTCCTGTGATTTGTAAGGCAGGGAATCCCAAGTGGCATGATTGCAGCACACTTTTAGGGCAATGGCACGAGGGGGCAATTCGGCTTAATCATGGGAAAATAGGAAGGAAGGCAGAACATGCTATGTTATTAACATGCTAAAAACACATTACACTATACACCATATTACAATTTTAAGTTTAGTACAGGTATGGGATCCGTTACCTGTTATCCTGAGAGCTATGAATTACATAAAGGCCTTCTCCCTTTTTCTCTGTAATAATAAAACAGTACCTTGTACTAGATCCCGATTAAAATATAATTAATCCTTATTGGATGCAAAACTGGGTTAATTTAATGCCTACTGGGTTTATTTAATGTTTAAATGATTTTCTAGTAGACTTAAGGTATGAAGATTCAAATTAGGGAAAGATCCATTATCCGGAAAACCCCAGGTCCTGAGCATTCTGGATAACAGGTCCTGTGATATATCAGATTGGTTTTCAGGGTTTAGTTCTCCTTTAAGAACTAGGCACAAAATAAATTACAGAGAAGTCAGTTCCAAAATGCATTCAAAACTCTCTCATAAATGAGACTTATGCCTGGACCTATTGCAAGGATAATATACTTATATGCTCCGAGGGTAGTGATAAAGTAAACCCTGCTATATAAACTCATTTTCTGAGCATAAACATCTTTGGTTTAAATAAATCAAATGGTGTAAGTTATGATCTTGACATGAATGTATAAAGCATGTATACACTATTCTTCTGATTTGCTTCCATGTCTCTAACAGCACCTTTCCATTAATATTTACTTGCAAAACAATACAGTACTTTGTGTGTGTGTTTAAGTGTTGGGGTCTCTGTGTTCCTTCTGAAGTGCACAGTCCTGACAGTCAACTGCTGCAACACAATGTGGGTTAAAGGGGCCACCAACTAGATTATACTAAACGTATACTACTGTTGCTTGCCATGAGGAGTCATTTACATAACAGAATGCAGTGTATGCAAAGTGCAAATAAAGGCTGCCTTCTGCGCTTTACAAAAATGCTGAAATGAAGTGCAAAGACCTACCTGCATTGGTTAGTGTTGTATTGATGAGGGGCAGGAGAAACTGGAAGACCCCATCTGAGGGGTCCATTACAGAAATGTCTAGTTTTGGTGGGATGTTACAGAGCCACAGGATGGCAACCCTGGTGTTTGCCCTACCCTAAAACCCTGTTTTTGGTTGTAGTCCATCAACCATTGCAGGTCTATAGACTGGTCATATTTGCAGTTGGCACTAAGCCTTTCAGCATTGCTTGGTGGGCTCCTAACTGCTTATGGCTTCAATAGATCTAAAAGGAGTCCCTAGACCACCCTTGTGCTGAAGACATGTTGGAACAATGTGATGACCTTGCAGATTGTGTCTGGTGTGGTTTTAAATTTGATAATGTTGCATGGCTAAACATAAAAATGACTACACAAACATCTTTTTTTTAAGCTTCTATTTCCAAGTCCAAGTTACACCAAGAAACAACGCAGCACGCGCTGACCTCACTCAGCTGACTCAAAACAGCTGCTTCATAACTTTTATAGAAGGCCAAGGCTGAAATATTCCCCCAATCTAAGGACCTTTTTCAGACAGGATCCGAATTTAACCTGTGCTCAATGACTTCATTCAAAGCTGTTTCACATCATGGAGAAAGAAACACCATTTATTTATTTGTAAGGACGTGGAGTTTTATAAATCCGCAAGAGGATGTAATTTAAGAAAACATTTGTAAGCTGTTCCGCAAAACCATGGTTCCATTGTAGTGGGTGTCGAAACGTCCGGAGTGGAAATACTTCTTAACTATTTAATACTTACTTGTTGAGAAATACAGTGTTTCTACTGTACAACATCTGATAAAGCCTAATGTGAATATGTTTTGAGGCAATATATTTTGTGGATTTATTGTAGTGTAGAGCCCTGCAAGGGTTGAGTAGCATAGAAACATACATATCTGAACTTAGCTTAGGGCCATTCAAAGGGGTTTTCTGACCTGATGCGAGTCTGCTGTGTGTGAAGTGGCTTCCTCTGTTGAGGATACACATATATCATCGAAAGAGGGGAGGTTGATTAAGCCTAGGCTAGCTGAGGAGTACCTGGACTACGATAATATCCAAAAAAGACTGAAATGCTCATGTAACCTATTAATGCCTCTGTGTCCAGTCAACAATGATGATCAATGATATGTAATGGATTTTTCTGTCTGGCTCTACATATGTAGTAACTTTATAAATGTCTCTAAAGTACTATTTGTCTCTATCAGGGATCCCCAACCAATGACTCGCAAGCAACCACCCTGCTCACCACCCCATTTGATATTGTAGCAGATTCTCAATTTAAAATTCCAGGCTTGGAGCAAGTTTTGGAGGCATAAAGAAACATGTTAACTTCTAAACAGAGCCTTCTACAGGCTGGCAGTCCACATGGGGGTATCAAATATCCAATTACAGCAACCCCCCCCCAGGAACTTATTTCATGCTGGTGTAGCTGCCCAATACATATTAACTTTGAATGTGGCTTACAGACAAAGGCTGTACCTGGTATTCAGAACTCCACTATCTTCAAAGTTATCCACTGACATACATCAAAAAACTACAGTAGGTGCTTATGCCCGAGAGAAATATATTTAGGGCTAGTCCACACGGGGAGATAGCGACGCGTTTGCGGTCGCGGCGACCGGCGCAGGCGACAGTTTTGTATGGGCAAAATGCCTCGCCAGGCTTTTTCAGGCGACTGTTGAAAAGCGCATCGCCTCGTGTGGTTAGCACAGCCGTTTTTACATAGGCGCCCATACAAAACTGTCGCCTGCGCCGGTCGCGGCGACTGGCGCGGCGCTTTGTCGCCGCGACCGCAAACGCGTCGCTATCTCCCCGTGTGGAATAGCCCTTAAAAGCAGGACCTAGTTAGCCAACTACATGTTTTGCATGTGTCAGTGTCATTGCCCCCCCAAGCAAGTGATTAAAATTAGCCATTCATTGTAACAGATTATGTGAAACAGATGCCAACACAAATGTACTTTGTCTTGCCTCCTATGATAGCCGGCTATAATCTAAACTCCACTGACCTGCTCTTGGACATGGTTACAAACCCTCTTATGCTTCATCAAAGTATTGAAAATTAACATGAGAACAAGGCAAAGGTTTGAAATTTGTGATCCAGTCACTTTAACCTGGTCACAAACAATGTAAGCAATTATCCTTGGTGCGACCTTAAATAATAGTTGTAATAAGTTACTTTTAAACATAGAAAAACATTGAATTATTATAATATCACGCTGAGGGCTTGAGTGACCTTGTCCGGTAAACAAGAGCAGAACTGCAGTACGTCATTCAAATACACAGCAGAACCTTTAATACAACGCATGTGTCACACCTGCTATGGACATAACACAAACATATTGTTCTTTAACTTCAATCTGTTTCCATTATTTCAACACACTTTAACAAATTAAGCAATTATCAATGTCCATGGTTGTTTTTCAACAGGTACTTGAAACATAATGTGCCAGAAATGATAAAGTATGATTTCCCTTCCCATTGTTGAATATAAACCTAATCTCTTGCTTCGAGATCTGGCAAAAAAACACTTCCACCAACTCTGCACAGAAATAGAATAGAAATAGAGATAGATCAAAATGAGGACTGTTTGGGCCTGACCACTCTGCTTTGCTGATATATATACAGTATGATTATAAAGTTTTACAGAATTTACATAAATGAGATTTGTTTTTAATTTTACACACTAACCAGAATGATTAAAGCACCTTCCCTGGCCCCTAGTAGTATCAGGTATTAGAAGCTCCAGTCAGGTATTAGAAGCTCCAGTCACTTCACTCTTTTTTCATACATATTTGGTTCCAAAACTTGCACCCAAATACACTCCTGCATCTACAGTACATGTTTGCCGAAGCACCCATCCTGCAGCTTATGATTGGAGGTTGCACAATTGTACCTACTGACACTGAGGGAAACCTAAAGCTACTGCCAATCTGGGTATGTGGAAGAGTATATCTAAGCACTTTTTATGAAGTTTTATAGAGTCATTCATAGAAAATCTGTTTTGACCTTAACTATGCAATCTTTTTGAAAAAATTAGGGTGATTACAAATGATGGCAAGCAACTTACTTGTGTGCCGGCTGGTGCTACAACCTCCAATGCTTCCAATATTATTAGATACATCCAACGCACATGAGCGTTTGTGGGCAAAAGTGCAAGTTGTTTCAGTCACATGGTGTAGAGCTTTTACCTAAAAAGTCTGTTTTCCTCTCCTTTATTTAGTTATTCTCAAAACGGAAGATACACATTTCTGTGTAACTTAACATTTACATTGTGTTTGGAAGAAGAAAATGTGTGTACTGGCATAGTTTCCTGGTATTTCTATTTAGGGGATAATTGGATGCCTAGAGCATTCCATAACCATCACTATATGACTGTCCAGTGTATGACTGGTCTAATATATTAATAGACTTCAGGGTAAGTCTACAATAATAACACATAATAGGAAATGTAGTAAATGTAACTTGCATAGAATAGTTGTTGAACTGTGCATAATTTAATTACAGTGTGATCACTGCATTGAAGATAAATAATGTGTCTGTATTGTTTGAAAGAGCTGAAGAAAAAAGACCACAATTCTGGGTGTATTTCTGACTTGCTGTCTTCCTTTCCCAGGGTTATAAGGTGAAGTGAACACAAATTACTCCATAAATTGAAGTTTTATGACAAGGGCCTCTCACTACTGGATGCCACACAACTCTAGAAATCACACAGAAATTAGAAATAAGGCAGCGCAGCAGAAAGAGAGGGGGTGGCCAGGAGGCTGGGAGCACAGGTGGCCTGGAGTGTGGGCCGGTTGCAGTTTAAGTGGCCCAAGGCCTAGGTATGCCACTGATCCCAATGGTCCCTTTGCATGATGTAAAGGACAAGTAACACAATAAAGGGACAATATTTTTCCTGTTCAAGATACTAAATGAGGTCTTGTCAGAACACTTTTGCTGTCCTAGATAATCCTGAAACCATGGCTGTATAGACAACATTATTTTCATATATCTGGAACCACTTCAGAAGCTAAATGGGGCTCTGAACAAATGATGGATGCCAGAATGTGGTTTAAACGTTTTCTGTACAGGTATGGGACCTGTTACCTAGAATGCTCTGGACCTGGGTTTTTCTGGGTAACGGATATTTACGTAATTTGGATCTTCATACCTTAAGTCTACTAGAAAATCATGTAAACATTAAATAAACCCAATAGGCTGGTTTTGCTTCCAATAAGGATTAATTATATCTTAGTTTGGATCAAGTACAAGCTACTGTTTTATTATTAACGAAAAAAGGGGAATCATTTTTAAAAAAAATTAATTATTTGGATAAGGCGGAGTCTATGGGAGATGGCCTTTCTGTAATTCAAAACTTTCTGGATAATCGGTTTCCTGATAACAGATGCCATTCCTATATTTATAAATAAATCTTTTATCCCATCCCCCTAAAGACAATTAAAAAAAGCATTTCTCATTGAATTGAATTAATAATTTAATATCATTTACTATATTAATCTTTAAGCATATCCAACACTTTCAGTATAAACAACACATTATTGCAAAATATATTTTTATATTTCTAATTTTATTTTCTCAGTTCTCAGGTTTCCCAGTTGCTACTTTAACATGGATAATGTAGAGAGTTGCTCATTTATTGTTCATTGCTCCCACAGTCATTATGGTCTCTGCCATATTCATTTGGCACAAACTCTAATTTTGAAGAGCAGGAAATGAACATCCTCCTGAAATATGAGAAGATAACTGTCTATACTCCAGTTCACTTTCTATTGTGTTCCTAAGGTCTCAAGAAATCTTTTTCTATATGATTGCTCTACTTGTTCCACTGAAATATTCTTCTGGTCAATCGATTTTCAACAATGAGGTTTCCAAAGGTGATATGACATAGTTTTTTTTTATATATACGTCCCCCTATATATTTTGATGCATGGGGTAACACAGCCACAGATCGGCTACAATGATGCTGGAATCACTAAAAAAAACCTTTGGCAAATTGCACCCAAAATCGCACAATGCACTTGCAGTCGTAAATTATACCTTAATAATCCATTTATAAATTGGGTACATTTTGCATTTTAAAACACATCATTATTGCCCAGCCATGTTATTTTAAAAGTTGAAAAATAGCTTTAACCCAGCTCACTGATTTTTGCCGGAAATATCTTGGCCTGGATAAAATCAGTTTTGCTTTTTCTTCACGTCATTCAGCACTGCTTTCTTTTTTTCCATTGTATCTGTAATCTGCATCAGTATGAGAGGTACGCATAAATGTTGCTGTAACTTAAATTAAAGAGGGGCTACCACCCATGAAACATGTAGCTAGAGAAAACAAATATTCAGAGGTTAAGGTAAATAATGTCTGCATTTGATGGAAAGAGACAAAAATCTGACAGGCTTTAGTGTTGCTTCCATGTCGTTGCCCTGTCAAACCCAATTCCACCTCCAGTGCAGACTTTTCTGCTCAATAAATGCCTGCTCCTAAAGTTAACCCACAAATACACTGACATAGAGATGGACCTTCATTAAAGGCTGCTTCTTTTGTTGATGGTAAAATTAGTCTAACGATCACTCACCCTGGTGGTCTAGTGGGCCGGCGGGGACGCCCGCTGTGTGGTTCTTCCACCTCCAAATGCCAGTAATCACTAGGGTGCATGGTGCGTGCCCTTCCGGGTTTTACGCGCAGACCTCGTGATGTCATCAGGCCAAATAGAGCGAAATTCAAACTATTTAAATGGGCTTTGAATCCAAACTCATTGCCCATTGTTAGTTCTAACTTGTTAGTTCCTGGGTGCAATTCTAGTCTTGTTTGATTCCTGTTTTGACCCTTGCCTGTCTGACTATTCTGAACTCTGTCAAATCTGACCCTTGCCTGCCTGACTATTCTGATTCTACCGGTATTGACCCTTACCTGACTTTCCTTGAACACTGCCTGTACAGACGCCCGGCCTGATTGACCTTGCTTGAACCGACCACTGCCTGTCTGACCCTGCTTGAACTCTGCATGTACCAACCCCATCCTGCCTGACTACGCTTTTCGTCTATTCCCTGAACTGTTGCCTTCCGTCCAAAACCTCTGTAACCACCGTGCCCCTTTGCCTGTTCAGAACTCTTGCTTTGCTCCTCTCTTATTATGACCTGGCTGCATCTGAGTAGCTGAAGGCTCCTTCCAAGGCCAAAGGCGGCTGCTTCTGACGGAGCAGAACCGTGACCAGCAACTGTTCTGGATTTAGCGAGCCAATCGTAACAATTATTACCTAAACAGGTATGGGATCAGGAAACCCGTTATCCAGAAAACTCCAAATTATGAAAAAAGGCAGTATCTCACAGATTTCATCCAAATAATTCACATTTTTAAATACGATTTCCTTTTTCTCTGTAATAATAAACCAGTACCTTTTACTTGATCCCAACTAATATATAATTAATCCTTATTGGAAGTAAAATTGGGTTTATTTCATGTTTACATGATTTTCTAGTAGACTTAAGGTATGTAGATCCAAATTACAGAAAGATCCGTTATCTGGAAAACCCCAGGTCCCAAGCATTCTGTGCAACAGGTCCCATACCTGTATTTTTGACACAGTGCAAAATGATTACATGTTTTGGAATGGGGCAAACCAATAAGTGAAAATATTTGCTCAATGATCCATTTGCAGAGTTCCCCCAAGACTCTCCAGTGTAATGAAACCCTATGAATATAACTGCAGACAAGTGGAACTTGCATCTTTTTCGCCATCACATGGAGGAGGCATGGGTGTTCACTTACACTTTAAGGTGCAGTGATGCTAGGTGCAAGAAAACATAGGTGCTTTGGTAGGCAGCCACTAAAAGTATATGTATTAGTTGGAACCATATTGTTGTTGCAATATTCTATATTGGAAAGGTAAACATTACAAAAATAGTTATGTTTAAAGAATATAACCCCAGATTGGTTATGCTGTAACTGATACTTTCAAGAGAACAAAACAACAAAAGACTTCCATAATTCATTAAAGATGTAGACTTTCAAAGCAGCAGTGGGTTTAGAGATGGATTACAAGCTCTTGGCATCTCCCCAATGCAGAGGCAAGTCAGGAGCTATTGTAGGGCTACAGTAAAGGGAGGCTCAAGGGTTGTGACCCCCTGGGGCATGAGATCTGTACACTGTACACTGCTGTACGATCTGCCTTCATCACAGTGATAAATAAATATTAATAAAGGTATATGTTACTATCGACAGGAGCACTCATACTGTATATGCAGAGGATATTTTGCACATGTGCAGATTCAATTGCAGGGCAAAAGGGGGAAGCAAAATAGGACATATTCGTTCATCACTAGTGGTCAGCAAATGCATAGAGGCCTGCTTATTAAAGTTCGAATTTTAAGTAGAGCTTTTTGAAATCACGATTAAACTCTCTAAAACCACAAATGCCATGACAGTTATTAAAAGATCTTAAAAGATTATTAAAAGAATTCACCGAATCCACTATTTTGGATTCGGCTGAACCCCTGAATCCTTTGCGAAAGATTTGGCCGCATACCAAAGGCAAATCCTAATTTGCATATACTGAATAGCGAAGGGCGAATTTATTCGCCAGGCGCAAATTTGCGAATTTATTTCACCGGCGCCAAAAAAAATCGTAAAAAACGGACGCCGGCGTCGAAAAAACGGCGCAAATTCGTCCATCACTCGGTGCATCCCTAGTACAAAAAAGGAAATCCAAATCTTAGTAAATTGGTCAAATAGAATAAAAATATTGTAATTCTCAATACTTCAGAATTCTTCAAAGAACAATTCACTGGAATAGTGGGAATGAAATAGAGTCCAAGTGAATGAGGCACACGTGCAGCATTATACGGCTAGCCTGATGGTGGACACTTATGACATTCAATACAGGATTGAGACTGGGGAACAGGGACACCTGCTGTGCAGGCCCCGATTGGCTGCTATAAAGTGCCATATAAGGTCAGTATTTAGTGGGCTGGTGGAGGCTGTTTGGGCCTCTTTGTGGACTGATTGGGCCTCTGTGTACCTGACATGCCAGGGCCTATTTTAATTCTCAGTCCGGACCTGCTGCTGTGATTTGTTTAGGTGCTGACCTCCACAAGTCAACTTTACAATATTGAGTTCATTAAGTAACATTTGAAATAATAGGGAACAGCTCAATCAGATATTGCTGGCAGGCATATGATGTACTCCTGTGTTATTCAAGTACTATGAAGAACAGATTTTAGTCTTCTATTAGAAAATGATACTTGTACGTTGTGTCTGAGGCTGAACTGAAAGTCTATTATATCTGTTTTGTAGACTGATAATGACTAAGAATGGGAAAGAAGAGCTGAATTGTTGTCTGTGGTGGATTTTCTGACTATAAGCAACAGGTTATGTCCCCCAGGGGGACTTGTTCCCCTGTAAACAATTCTTTAACATTATTATATAAATCTCTCAGTCCTTTCAGAGGACATAAGGCAAAATAAAAGTAAACTGTCAATGAAGTGGAATTGGCCTTTACCAGGGGGATAACTAAAATGTAATGAAAGAAACTCATGGTCAAAATGAAAAGCAGTAATATTGAATAAAGCAATGTGGAACTATATCATAATCTATTCTTTTTTAAAGTCTGCATTCAACAGTCGCGTCACGTCAAATCAAAGCTGCGACACCATCCGACAGCGCTATTACTTAACTTATTTCTGTCGCATCCATTGGATCGCCCCGAAAACGCCCATGTAGTCCTACCCTAATTTAACTTTTTCTATAAATTTTATGTGCAATAGGGCTAAAAGAAAATAAATGCTAATAATAAGACACCATACAAAAAGCATGTATATCTGTCCTGACTAAAACCTGTAAAGGTATGCTAGAATTTTCCAGTAAATGGGTCAAGGTTTTCCAACAGTTGTTAATTTATGAATTCAGTTTAAATCTAATATAAATAGTTTTTTACATTATTCAATGTCCCTGTTTATCTATAGAAGGGCTAATTATTTGGGACAGTGCTACGCAATATGTTGGCGCTATATAAATACATGTTAATAATGACTGTATCAGTTTACAGTAAAATCTCAGATTTACCTCCCCTGATTTTAAGTTTTCCTGCATTTTACACCTTTTTTAGTGGTCCCATCTAATATAAAATTCATAATACAATTCCCTGATTTTACATTTTCCCAGATTTTATACCATTTTCTAGTCCCCTGAAAATGGGGGTTCTACTCTATGTGATCAATCAGACATGGTTGGTATGCCTAAAAGGGTCTTACAAAGTTTAAGTTTCAGCCCCGTGCCCCTGGTCTTATTGCAATTTTGCAGAAAATGTAATTTTTTAATACAAACGTATCCATGGAATTGGTAATTAATGAGTTGCTTGATGGGTTTAAGGCCAGGGACTTATAACAATGACCCTGCTATTGGGTCTGCTCAGGGCAAAGCTTGTGCACCTCACAGTAATCCTTTTATTGTACAGCAAGAGTTAACTGTAAATGTATGTATATATGTAAATATGTACAGTATATATGTTTGGAGGAAGAGTTGCACTTATTTCCCAGTACGCCTTTCTTTTCCCCCTTACCATATGAGCCCTTTTCTGACATATTGTTCATTGAATGAAATGCTGCCCTAAAAACAATGGCAATTTAGCATTTAGAACACGGAAACTGTTTTCAGTATCAGTAAATAAGAAGCACAGCTGTAAATGATTTAGTAGTTTAAACTCTTCCGGCATGAAAATCATTGACAAACAATTTGCTTTTGAACAAGGATGAATCCATTTCCTTCTGAACTGTAATTATTTAGCCAAAAAAATGCAAAAGGTAAGGATTAAACCATGGAAGTGAATAGTTCAGTTAATGCATCGGTCTGCTAACTGTTGCTATTGGATGTTACCAAAATATGCTGCCACACTGTAAAGACAAAGGGTGGCATTTCCCACATGTGCCCATGGGCACCCCTGTCCTAGTGCATAGGCCCTACAGTTCCTCTTTAAAGGAAAACTATACCCCCAAAATTAATACTTAAGCAACAGATAGTTTATATCAAATTGAATGACATATTAAAGAATCTTACCAAACTGGAATATATATTTACATAAATATTGCCCTTTTACATCTCTTGCCTTGAACCACCATTTCGTGACTCTATCTGTGCTGCCTCAGAGATCACCTGACCAGAAATACTACAACACTAACTGTAACAGGAAGAAGTGAGGAAGCAAAAGGCAGAACTCTGTCTGTTAATTGGCTCATGTGACCTCACATGTGGTTTGTATGTGTGCACAGTGAATCTTAAAATGGCAATTTTCTATTTATGATTACCCAATGGCACATACTACTAAAAAAGTATAATATTATGATAATGGTTTATTTACATGAAGCAGGGTTTTACACATGAGCTGTTTTACTCAGTATCTTTTAATAGAGACCTACATTGTTTGGGGGGTATAGTTTTCCTTTAATATAATATGATGGCAATAACAAAAGAATAACAAATTGTTTTCGAAAGGATGACATGCTGCTTTGTAGCATTTACCATTGTAGTTTGATATTTGAAGCAAAGTGGGATTATGTGAAATGAATATGTCAGATACAAGGAAAAAAATGCACACACAAAGTGCTTTTAAAGTTTGTTTTCCTTTAAAGGAAAACTATACCCCCCAAACAATGTAGGTCTCTATAAAAAGATATTGCATAAAACAGCTCATATGTAAAATCCTGCTTCATGTAAATAAACCATTTTCATAATAATATACTTTTCTAGTAGTATGTGCCATTGGGTAATCATAAATAGAAAATTGCCATTTTAAAAAATAAGGGCTGCCCCCTGGGATCGTATGATTCACTGTACTCACAAACATACCAACAAACCATACATGTTAGGTCACATGAGCCAATTAACAGACAGAGTTGTGTCTTTTGCTTCCACACTTCTTCCTGTTACAGTTAGAGTTGTAGTATTTCTGGTCAGGTGATCTCTGAGGCAGCACACAGACCATCACGAAATGGTGGCTCAAGGCAAGAGATGTAAAAGGGCAAGATTTACTTAAATATATATTCCAGTTTGGTAAGATTCTTTAATATGCCACTTAATATGATATGAACTTTCTGTTGCTTAAGTGTTCATTTTGGGGGTATAGTTTTCCTCTAACAGGTTCCACACAGGCACTTGTTTAATTCCCTATACAAGAGGTTTTACTAGACAGAAGTCTATTTCTTAGACTATTCTTGGAGCTTGCTGTGCCGAGCTGTATAGGTCTGAGGCATCTTTCCTCTCTCAGCACAGTTGACCTGATACTTCCACTAAAACGCATATGAAAAAATACTATTTTATTTAATCTCAGAGTTTACATCCCCTTTCCACACTGATTAAAGTTTTTCTTGCATAAAAATATTGGAACACTTATTAATTTATTTTCAGATTTCATAATGGACATTTACAAAACTCGCAAAGCTTTGTGGTCTGGAGATAACCATTATGTTGCCTTACATTTTTCCTAGCAGTGTAAGAGCTGCTTAACCAAGACCCGCATGATACAAAGCACACTCTGTCAGGGGAAATAGGCTATAAAAATCTGAAAGAGCCAAGGTGCTCATCTGTGGCAATTAGTCGCCGACATGATTCCGTGTGTTTAAACTAAACTTTCAAAGCATTGAGGAAAGATGAGAACATAGAATATGTCTATCTCATTCTCATCTACAAGTTCTGCTCTAAACAAAGCTATGGAAAGATAATTTAAACACTCTGACCGTGTCTGTGTTTTGGGGCAAAATCTCTAACATGTTTCCAATAAAAGAAGTCGGTTGTTCACTGATTGGGATGTGTAAAAATAAAATATTCTTATCCTGCAAATCTGCACATTAACACATTAGTGTAGGATACGTTAGAAAGATGTTAACATGTGTTCATCACACAACGACAGAGAGGTCACCAACTCACCAACATTCTTCTTCTCCCCTAAATGTTTGTTTTAACTTTTTTAAGGTAATTCTGTTGTCTACGAACAAAAAACTGTTTATTTCATTATTTTCATATTAATATAAAACAGCAAATAGAAAGCAAAGTGAGCTAAAAAAAAAAAAGAAGGTTTTTAGAGAGCTAAGAAATCTAAGAATTTGCTCCTGAAAGGTTTGTTTTTTTTTTTTTAAATAATTGGGTACATTTTCTGTCACACACAGGCTTGATATTGTCTGCAAAGACAATAATGGGGGTAGGGAGAAAAATATAAAAAATAAATAATATAATGTCCAGTTATGGAATTCTTTTTTATTGAAATGAAAACCTGTCTCTAATAGAATACATGGCACACACTTTTTTCACTATATAGGTTATAGGAAGATTTTTTTTAAGGGAAGGGCTGTATGTTGTAATTCCTAGTGATTAGTGAAATTTTTCTACAGGTATGGATTTTCTGCAAAATTCATAATTTTGCCATCAGTGAATATTTTCACTTAACTGCTGTAAAATTCAGCAGCAACAAAATGTGGGTACAAAATGCCCGTATGCTCCAATGTATTTTTTACAGAAAAAGATGCCACTAAAAACTCTAATAGTCACCGTTGTAGTCTAAGTAGAAAAAGTCATCACAAAAAAAAGTTGTGGCAAAAAATTCCATTGAATTGAATGCAATGTGCAAATTTTTGTCGTTTTGTGACTTTTCAGTGAAATGTGACAGATTTGTTCATCACTGAGTCCTGCCTGGAACCAATTTTTAAAACCCAGACTCGACCTGGACCTGCATTTTTATCTGCTTTTACCTACTACCTGACCCAACCCACAACTGTTTTATCCGCAACCCGACCTGTGACCCTCTGACCACTGTCAAACAGGAAGTGCTGTTGCTGTAAACCAGAAGTGGTATCATCATCAGTGGACAGGGACAGAATAAAAGTATCCAGGATTCAATTCGGAATTCGGCCAGGATTCTGCCTTTTTTTCAGCAGGATTCGGATTTGGGCGAATCCACGAGCCTGACTGAATCTGAATCCTTAATTTCATGTGACTTTTCATCACACAAACAAAGTAAAAAAGATTCTAACCGCGTGCTATGTGTGCGGTTCTCTTTCACCCTTCTTTACCCTTATAAGCATAAGTAAATTAGGGTTCGTATTCCATTCAGTATAAGGCCAAATTTTCCATGAAGAATTCAGGGGTTCAGCCAAATCCAAAAATAGTGGATCCTGTGAATCCCTAAACAAAGAGTTTAAAATGTTTAAAGGAGTAACATATAGATAATGTAGATAATATAAGAAATATAGATTAGACCCGCTACCTGCATACCCGTGACACACAACCGCAGACCTGCATCTATACCTGCACCCAAAAATCCTACTCACAGCCTGCAGGGTACCCATTTGTTTGTGGGCAACCCGTGAGTACCCAACCTGCTGCAGGACTCTATTTGCCACAGTGGCACAAAACTATGCAGAACAATTTTAATCTCTACAGTATTTAGTATGCCTGCAGTGGGTTCTTCAAAATCTGGTAATCTGGTGTTTTAGTGATAGATTTTGTATTTATAAGTGTTCATAGATTAAGCACTTGGAATTGAAACAATCTGCAGGCTACATATTTTCTTAATGGAATGACTCCTCATCTTGGAGGGACCTAGATGTATTTAGCTGTAGAAAAGGCTCACAAGATAGTATCCTTTATCAAGAGGTGTATAGATTCATGGAAGGAATAAATAATTTACAGAAAAATTCAGGTCTATATCAAATCAGTCATAGATGACCAAATTGGCAGAGTAATTTAGTTTCCCTGTCAGCAAATAACTAATAGTGTTTATTTCCAAGAGGATGAAGAAATGTTGTTCATGTTAATCTCTACTAGTTGTAAATAACTTTAGAACAAGGCAGAGGCAATATGTAAACGTTCCGTGATGTATGGACTAATTGTCAGCATTTTTTAATGATTTAAGATATGAAAAACCCTGCACCAGCCATACATCTGACATTACATAAATCTGGTTGATAATTGATAATGATATAATTATTATTGAGCCCTGTGTATTTTGGAAGCCTAGAGGTAAAAACCACCAAAGTGGTAAAGTACCCAGAATCCTACCTTGCACATATGTGGGATGATTAGAGCCAGACTTCTTCCCAGCAAAGTCCATAATTAAGGGATTCAAAAGCAATTTCTCCTGTTACACTCAGGACCACCGGGACTAAGGGCTGGGACATATGAATTTACATATCAGCCATTTGGCCGAATATGAAGAGCAACAATTAATAAAGGTAGGGCTTGTAATTATATACATCATTAACTGGATTACACACTAGATTTTGAGAGCATCCCCCCTTCTCCCCATAGCACAAAACGCACCTGATGTTCCATTCCTCAATTGCTTCATTTTAGCACAAGTTATACCTGTTCTATACATCTGGTTCACAGATGGATCTAATTTTTACTAAGCACAATCACATGATATTGTATCTTCATTTAAATGCTACAAACTGCCCCACTTGTTATAGAACAAAGAGGCAAAGTAAGATGTTATATTTAAAATACATTAGAAGTAAAAGATGTGGTAGCTTATCAAGAAAATCTGATTTTTAAAGAGAGAGGGTAGAACTAACAAATAAAGAAGAGCAAGCTGGATGCAATGTCAGCTACAATTGGATTTGAGGGATCTGCTTTTGTTGAAATTCAGTTAATCATGCTCTCGGTCTGCGTATTTTTTTGCAGGCAGAGAGAAGCGAATCTGCTCCATGTGGAGGGGTTTTGTTCTCCTTAAAGGGGTTGTTCACCTTTAAGTTAACATTTAGTATGATGTAGAGAGTGATATATTAAGACAATTTGCAATTGGTTTTCATTTTTTATTATTTGTGGTTTTTGAGTTATTTAGCTTTTCATTCAGCATCTTCAGTTTTCAGTTTTAACAATCTAGTTGCTAGGGTCCAAACTACCAGAGCAACCATGCACTGATTTGAACTAGAGAATGTGAATAGAAAAAAAAGTAACAAAAAGTAGCAATAATAATACAGTTGTAGCCTTACAAAGCATTTATTTTGAGATGGGGTCAGTGACCCCCATTTGAAAGCTGAAGTCAGAAGTAATGAAGGCCGATTTAAAAGTTTCTTAGAATTAGCCATTCTATAACATAGTAAAAGGTGAACTATGCCCTTAAATGCAAATATTGAGGACTTGTTTTTCTGTGTATTTTTTTTTTGTTACATTAATGGGACTCTCTATACTACTTGCTATCCCAAGATAAAAGTGGCTGTGCAATCTTAAGCATATCTTAAATACATCCCATTCTTATATATCAGAGGAAACGTTCTATAAAAATCTGTTGTGTGAGTGTGTGTGTGTGAGCTCTAAAAGATCTGGCCACCTTACCGTAAGCCAACTTCTCGTCATTCAATTACTATGTTATGTGAGTAAATATACAACTAACTGACTTCAGGCCAATGTTTCCAGTGTATTTTTCTTCTAGGACTGTATTGTGCTTTCCCAAAGATCCCCCATCCTGCTGTAGTTGCATTTGGCAAATGAGTGCCAGCTTTGATAAATCATCCCCTCTGATGCTCAATCACACGGACTCATTATGACTAACAAGCTCATTAAGTAATCAAAGACAACTGTTAGCATCAAGGCTCTGCATATATGTTTGTTCTCAACAAATATGAATTGGTCTCTAAATAGTTTTGATAAAGCTGAGGTTCCAGTTACTCTTCTGAAATCTGCTGTAATAACAAAGTCAATTTTTTCCGACACTCATAATTAGTTAGTAGTATATAGCCGAGTGCAACCTGCGCTGTAGTTCAAGGGAATAGTTTTACGGTATGCCAAAATACATCTATATATATATATATATATATATATATATATTTATTTACATAAAACAATTTCCTTTCCAGAATGGTAAACCCTGCTTTAAATGTTGCCAAAAATCAATTGGGATACCACAAGCATTTTGCAAATGACACAGCATTTGTGTTTGCATTTTACCCCTTTAGCTTACATATAGACTCATCCATTACATATGTGCTTAATGAAAGAATATGTAATTATCAACTGGGGAAATTGACTTGAACTTGCAATCTTCATCCAGTGCAGTTAACCAGTCTACATTTACCTTTAATTCTATGGCAGGTGGAGAATGAAAGCAGAAGGGTGGTTGGCTACTGGGGTTACCAGTATCACATGTCAGCAGCAGTGACAATTATAAATAGTAGGAATGCACGGAATCCACTATTTGGGATCTATCCAAATCCCTGAATCCTTTATCAAAGATTCAGCAGAATATTGAACTGAATCCTAATCCTAATTTACATATGCAAATTAGGTACAAGAAGGGAAAAAGTGGGAAAAACTTTTTTACTTGTTTTATGACAAAAAGTTATGTGGTTTCCCTTCTCACCAGTAATTTGCAAATGCTTCAGCTAGGCACAACGATCCATATCCTGCAGAAAAAAGCCGAATGCTAGATTTGGTGCATCTAGGGTTGCCACCTTTTAATATAATTTCCACTGGCCGGTGGAGGGGGCGGGAACAAAGGGGCGGACTGTGACATCAAAGGGGGCAAAAAGGTGAGTTTTGAAGTTTTGTGATATGCTGAGCCAGCTTGTGAAAATCTTGTGTTTGTATCCTGTTCCTGACTTTATGTCCACAGTAAAGTGTAGATACTATGTAAATTGGATATAGGAACAGATACACCAATGCAGATGCTATGCTGCTACATTGTTTATTCACAAGACATGTTTCGAGCTGTGGGCTCTTTTTTTCAGCCCACAGCTCGAAACATGTTGTGTGAATAAACAATGTAGCAGCATAGCATCTGCATTGGTGTATCTGTTCCTTTCCTAATCCTCACATGGCAGTGGTCACTGAAGGGTTAACGCCTGTTGACCCGTGAGGACAGGAAGTAGCAAGCGAATAAAACTCCCCCCCCAAGACTCCCACCTCGTCTTTTTTTTATCCTGTTGCAGTGAGGATTATTCTACACACAACACCAGCAGCCTGCCTCCTCTGCTGAAGTCCTGGTGTAACGCTGATTCTGAACCGTTCCCAGGAGCCCTTGGTGACCTGGGCATATAGTGGTAACACACACAGGCTTTAAGTCCTATGAGGCATGCTTTACTGGGACCAGGGAACCTGCAGAGAAATGTAAGAGCCGATCACATCGGTAAGTAATGGAGATGCGGCTCACGCTGGAACGCATGACGCGCAACCGGAAGTCCGGATTTGACTGCGGAAGATATTAAATTCGCAGCGCAAACACGCTGGCGCTGCTTCAGCGTTCTTTCAGCGTTTTTCTTCAGCGTTCCTGCTATGCTCTGCCCGCCATCTGCTCTGACTAGCCTCACAGTAAGTGCCAATCTAGGTCTGTCCTATGTCACAGACTGGGCTTGTATTTCCTTATCTCAAAATACTGCCATTTCTCTTGCAGCTATGAGTTCCCACAGAAGGTCACACTCTTCTCACAGAGGGTGAGTTACTCTACTCTGAGGCACTTAGCGCATGTATGTACTGCACCTACATTTGTATATTCCTACATTGGAGGCCTAACATGTCCTTATTTTTGTTAGGGACGCCAGAGATGACTGTGAACAGGAGGAACACAGAAAGAAAAGAAAGCAATGTGAAGCTTGCAGCAATCATGCCTTGGAACACAAAAGACTCTGCCGTGACTGCTTATCCAATGCAGCTGGTCCCAGTACTTCCGACCAAATCTCCCATCTCATGAATTGGATGCAGACATCTTTTGTAGACTCTATGGCTTCTGCCATATCCAAAGGCACTGAAAAAGCTGTCAAAACCATGTCACTCAGCGCACCCAGTAAATCCGCTAGAACCCCTATATCTTTAACCGATTCGGAATCAGGGGAATATCTATCAGGAGATAGTCTCACAGATGTATACTCAGACAAGGACACAGAATCCAACTTTGACCTAGAAAAAGTGGAACCACTTATTTTGGCGCTCAGGAAAGTCTTGGAACTGGACCCTGAGGAAGTTCCCTCCACTAATCGGGACAAAATGTTTAAATGTCGAAAGAAGACTTCTCACCTATTACCCATACACAAAGTGATCAAAGAAGAAATCAAGTCTGAATGGGATCAACCAGATCAGAAGTTTTTCGTCACCAAAAAGATCAATAAAATGTACCCTTTCGATACTGAAGAAATCAAAGATTGGGAGGAACCCCCTAAAGTGGACGCAGCTATCACCAGGGTAGCTCGCAAAACCACTCTACCGGTAGATGAGGGCATTTCTCTCAGGGATGCAATGGAGAGAAGACAGGATAATACATTAAAAAAGGCCTACACGGTTGCAGGATCCACATGCAAACCCGCTGTAGCTATTACATCGGATTGCCAGAGCCATGAAGCTATGGCTACACAACTTGGAAGAAGCTTTGACCAATCGAACCAGCAGAGAACAAATCCTAGAAGACCTACAGATTGTAAAACTGGCCACAGACTACATAGCCGAAGCATCTTTGGATGCAATAAGATGGTCAGCTAAAAGCATGGGATTAGCTGTTGCAGCTAGAAGATCACTCTGGCTCAAACATTGGCAAGCCGACAACCCTTCCAAACACAACCTGTGTAAACTACCTTTTCAAGGCCAACTACTATTTGGGCCAAAACTAGATGACATCATCTCCAAAGCTTCAGCTGGGAAAAGTTTTTTTCTTCCCCAAGACAAAAGAGGGAGAAGATTCTTCAGAAATCCCAGAGATAAACAGTCTTTCCAGGAAGCAAAATCCTATCGTCCAGGTAAAAGAACCTACAACCAACCCCCTTGGAAGAAACCATTTGGGGGAAACAACTCATTTCGTCCCTTCAAAAGGGAAGACAAGGATAACAAAAAACAAGCATGAAGATATGCAGGCCCAACCATCCATGATAGGAGGAAGACTCTCAAAATTTCAAGATGTTTGGGCCACCACCACTTCAGACAATTGGGTGAAAAACATTATCTCGAAGGGATACTCTCTGGAATTCAAACTTCAACCAAAGAAAGATTTTTTCACGAGATCAAATTCCCCAAAGAATCCCAAAATGCGGAGCCAATTGAGGAAAATCTTGAAGAATTACTTAAAGAAACAGATCATTTCAAGAGTAGAGGAAAACCAACACTTCAAGGGAATTTACTCAATTCTATTCGTGAAGAAGAAAACTTCAGGAGAAGGCAGACCCATTCTAGACCTTCTCACAATAAACGAAACCCTCAACTTCCAGACCTTCCGGATGGAATCCATCAGAACTATTGCATTAGAGATCCAACAAGGAGACTGGATGGCAAAGATAGACTTAACAGGTGCTTATCTTCATATCCCTATCAACATAAAACACCAGAAATTTCTTCGATTCTTCATTTTAAACCAGCACTTTCAGTTCAAAGCTCTTCCCTTCGGTCTGTCAACCGCTCCCAGGACTTTTACAAAAGTCTTAGCACCTGTGATCGCTTACCTGAGACTCCAAGGCATACAAGTTTACTCTTATCTAGACGACATCCTAGTGAAAAGTCAAAATCCTACAGCTCTGACAGTTCACATTCAATTTGTACTGAAGACATTACAAGCACACGGTTGGCTAATAAATCTAAGGAAATCTCATCTACTCCCTTCTCAGACTTTGAACTACCTGGGAGTAATTTTCAACACAAAGAAGGAAACTATATCTCTTCCGAAACAGAAAATTACATCCATCTCAGAAACCATCAAAACGTTCAGGATGGACAAACACAAATCGGTAAAACAATGCCAACATATGATAGGGAAGCTTATCTCCACGACGGATTCAGTCAAATGGGCCATGGGCCACACAAGGATACTACAAAAAGAGTTCTTAGCACAATGGAACAAAACCGACAATTCCACACAGATCATAACCCTAAGTGGGAACACTCTAGAAGACTTATCTTGGTGGGAGAACCCCTCCAACCTCAAACAAGCCATAAGTCTGAGGGAACCAAATTGGCTAAAAATAACCACAGATGCAAGTGCCACAGGCTGGGGAGCTCACCTAGATGGAGTTCTTGTCCAGGGAACTTGGAAACAACAGGCAAAGAAGCGGTCCTCCAACAAAAGAGAATTAATGGCGGTATGGGAAGCCATTCTAGCTTTCCAAAAATGAATTCGGGGGAAACCAGTCAAAATTGTATCAGACAACTCTACAGTAGTCAAATACATAAGCAAACAGGGAGGAACGAGGAGCACGTCCTTACTCCACATCACCCTCAAGATCCTTTATTGGGCAGAAAGTCATCTGACAAATCTTACAGCCATCCACATTCCAGGGAAACTGAATATAGAAGCAGATTTCCTCAGCAGAAGGCAGATTCACCCAGGGGAATGGACTTTGAATCAGAAGATATTCCAGAGGTTAACAGAGATTTGGGGGATTCCCCAAATAGACCTGATGGCTACCTCAGAGAACACGAAAGTGGAAAAGTTCTGTTCCAGATCTCCACAGGAAAAAGCCCTGTTTGTGGATGCTTTCTCGAGGAAATGGAACTTCCCTCTAGCCTACATTTTCCCTCCATTTCCTGTAATTCAGAAAGTCCTCAGGAAAATCCGTCAGGACAATGCGGATGTGATCATTGTATTACCGTGGTGGCCGAGGAGACCGTGGTTTCCTCAATTACTTCTAATGGCCCTGGATCACCCATTAAAACTCCCATTGAATCACAACCTACTGTCTCAAGGACCTCTCATGCACCCCAATCTGGAAAAACTATCTTTAACGGCCAATGGAGATTGAAAGGCAGATCATGAAAAAGAAAGGCCTCTCTGACAAAGCTATTAACACTCTATTAGCTTCTAGGAAAGCCTCTACTTCCACGACTTACTACAGGATTTGGGGAGTATTTTTTGATTGGTGCAACTCTAATGGAGAGAATTTCCTCCAACCTACCTCTGAATCCATAGTAGAATTTCTACAACAGGGACTGGATAAAGGACTCAGTCTCAATACACTGAAAGGACATATTTCGGCTTTATCTGCCCTAACCTCAGTTCAGTGGGCTTCCCATTCCTTAATAATCAGATTCTTTCAGGCCATTAAGCATCTCAAGCCCAGCTACAGAAACAAGGTTCCCCCATGGGATCTTCCCCTTGTTCTAAGAGTGTTGATGTCTGACCCCTTCGAACCTATCAAAGAAATACCTCTGAGCACCTTAACTTTAAAAGTTGTCTTCCTACTGGCCATAGTCTCAGCCAAAAGAGTAAGCGAATTGCATGCTCTCTCTACATCGGAAGCAAACCTCTCATTCTTTTCCGACAAAGCGGTATTAAAGCTGAGTGACGAATTTCTCCCTAAAGTGGTTTCTGACTTCCACCTCAACCAACCGGTGGTATTGCCTACTTTTTTCCCAAATCCTCAGAACGATGAACAACTTCTCTGGCACAACCTGGATGTTGTCAGGTGTCTAAAATGCTACCTGAAAAGAACAGAAACTATCAGAAGCACTACATCTCTCTTCGTTTTTCCAGAAGGAATCAGAAAGGGGAAAAAAGCTTCTAAAAATATCCTAGCAAAATGGATCAAGGACTGCATCAGCAGAGCTTATTCCCTCAATAATAAGGCTAGTCCGGAAAATTTAAGGGCTCATTCTACCAGAGCATTATCAACGTCCTGGGCATTCAGGGCCCAGGTCTCTTCAGAGGAGATCTGCAAAGCAGCTGCGTGGTCTTCAGTTAACACCTTTATATCTCATTATAAAGTGGATGTATTTTCAGCTGCCCAGGCAAATTTTGGGCATAAAGTTCTGGAGTCTGTTTCATCTACTTAATAAAATTTATTTGCATTCCCTCCCTTATTTCTTGTGAGATTTGGCATTTCCCTTCAGTGACCACTGCCATGTGAGGATCAGGAAAACAGAAAATTTAAAACATACTTACCGAAATTTTCCTTTCCTGATACGTAACATGGCAGTGGTCACGATCCCTCCCCTTGAATTCCTCCAACTACAACAGTATAATAAAGACGAGGTGGGAGTCTTGGGGGGGGAGTTTTATTCGCTTGCTACTTCCTGTCCTCACGGGTCAACAGGCGTTAACCCTTCAGTGACCACTGCCATGTTACGTATCAGGAAAGGAAAATTTCGGTAAGTATGTTTTAAATTTTCTGTTATATCCAATTTAAAAGGTGAGTTTTGACCATACTGGGGCCACAGGCTTTTGTTAGGTGTATTACAAATTTACTGGCAGTTACATTGCCGGTAAATTTGTAATACTGACTCCGGGCTTGGAAGGTGTTTTACCAGCTAGGTCGGTAAAATACCGGCCGGGTGGCAAACCTAGGTGCATCCCTAATAAATAGTTAATTTCTTATTAATCAGTCAGCTTGGTCTAAGGGAGCAGTCAGATGAATGATCTCTCCAATTGTATTAATGAATCCTCTCTTGGTTGAAGGGGACTTCACCTTTAAGTTAACTTTTTGTATGTTAGAGAATGGCCAATTCTTAGCAACTTTTCAACTGGTCTTCATTATTTTATTTTTTTTATACTTGAAAATTATTTGCCTTCTTCTTCTTCTGACACTTTCCAGCTTTCAAATGGGAGGGGGGTCGCTGACCCCATCTAAAAACAATTTTTAATTATAAATAATTATGAATTATTCATATTTTTTAATTATTCAGATCAGTGCATTTTTGCTAGGGTAATTGGGACCGTAGCAACCAGATGGGTATGGGTTAGGGAAGGAATAATAGTATTAAGAATCCACAAAGATAATGTTAACAATACAAATCTAATGTTTTTGTTATTTTTAAAGGACCAGTATACCTTTATTTTTATATTCCCTATGGACTTGCCTAATGGAAATATTAAAAGCTGAATTTATACTTTCCATTTCCTTTATTTCACTGAAGATCCTGTGAAGGTATTACTGTCTCATCCTGCAGCTAAAGCCTCATCTAAACAGCAACTGACCCCTGCAGGCTGGTCACAGTGGGAAGCACCCGGCTTCCCCCCTCCATTTATAGACCCATGCTGCCAGTTTTATAGTAGTGCACCTGCCCCACCCCTTTTGTGATGTCATTGGCGGGGCAGGCACACCTATAAAACTGGAAACCCACAGTGTAAGGTTCCGACCCTCAAATGGTGCAGTGAGGTTGGCCCAAACCCACTGGACCTGCGGGTTTCCTGCCCTGGTCTATGGTGGCAAAGTTTTAGGTGTGGCATGCTGTCCAGGGTCAGACACAGATGTCTAAGGCCAACCGAGGCTGAATTCAAGGGCATAGCACTCACCCCTGTGCCCCTTACTGATCAGCAGGTTGCATTTACTGGTAACCTGCTAATAAGAAAACACCAGAGTAGACCCGCTAGTAATTTTGTGAGGAAAGCAGATAGCACTTCCATTTTAAATACCAATGTTTCATCTCCAGCAAAACAGGACCAAACTCCTTGTAACTTTTACTGATTCTCCTATATAGCCCTTCAATTGACCACTTTCAAGAAGATCTGTGTAATAAAATGTGAATATTTGGCTTATTCAATGTTTACCGTTATCAATAAGCACCTCTATTATTACATGGGAGGTGCTGGAAACCCATTCAGCCTTTACCAGTACCAGTTTCTTATATATTTTTCAAAAATCTTTTTAGTATTTTCCCTTATTTCACTAAATGACTGAACCATTTTGAAACTGGTTATAAGAGTACAATAGTGCTGGGAAGAAATTCATGTTCTCTTTTTTCTTTTTTTTGATCGGCTTCTCTTGTCATAGAGGAGTTAGCCTGTAACACTAATGGGCTCAATCCCATCAGAGCTTTAACTATGTTTAAGTTGCCCTCTGACCTGACCCTGCCCTAAACAATAGCTTTCTGGTTGCGCTAAATGGCCACATCTTGCCCGTCGCTGCTAAAATAATGAGACCATGTCACTTCTAGTTTACAGTTCACTCACAGAGCGATCAAGTGGAAAATGAGTCTAAAATTGCTGAAGAAACCTGAACACATTTCTATAATATTTAATGTCTAGTTCTTTATATATCTCTAATCTTCAAGCAGTGTAATTTGGAAATTCTATGGAGATCATTCTCTAACACTAATAAGTTAAGCACTTTGTTTTTCAATTTGTCAAGCGGAATTTCCATGATTTATCAACTATTTTATTGCTGGAGATCTATAAGTGCAGGGGGGTCAGACTCTGGAATTGGGGTAAACAAGGGGTAAAACTCAAGAGTAACATCCAAAGGTGCTGAGGGCATTGATGTTCAGGGAAGACTTTCATCTGATGAGAACGGAAGGAGAACAGGAACTGAACAATTCTTTGGAGAGCAGGATGGATTGACCAGATTATTTTATAGCATTAAAATTAACATTAAAATTAACATTAATTAAAGCACCAGCAAATTCTGCAGCACTGTTCAATAATTGGGTGTATACATTCAACATACAAATTAGGTAAGGAGGTAGAGTGGCCCCCAAGAGTTTGCTGGTACAGTATATTCCAATTTTGTTATAGAAACTGCTAAAACACCTATTTAAACTTTGAATATAATAATGGTAACAATAATAATCCTTAAGATTAAGAGGGATTCTATCCCGTTTGTCGAATAAAGGAAGGAGACTTTGTACATTAGAAATAAGAGATCATAATAGGGCTCATTTATCATGAGTACAGACATAAGTGCTGGAATTCTAATAGGTGCAAAATCGTGCCCCTTAGGACCCGTTTACAAAGCATTTGTACCTACCTGTACCCTTTGTAACTGCAAAGTATTTTTAATTCAGCACAGGGCCCAGAGCACAGCTCCCACAGGTATAAGAGCCCTGAACTTCATGCCTGCCTTTAGCAACCCATAAGTATGTGGAGCCCTTGCACCTTGCATCCCCTGAATTGTGTCTCATATGCCAGTTGATACCCATGTGTTTCCACCCATGTGCTGTCCCTGTACTATGCAATGCCAGTGCTGTGTACATAAATGATTGAGCAATTCAAAAGGCATTACCCTTATGGACATGCAGATTTCAGGGGTAAAGCAATTTACCCTAATTTAATGGAATAACATTTTGTTAAAACCATGTGTTTTTTAATTAAAATAACTATCTATCAAAAAAATGACTATTTTGAGGCTCATCAGATTAAGACTTCCTTTATCTCTACAGTGTTTGTTAAGGGATAACATGCCAATAAAGTCATCCTTTTTTATTACGGATTTATATTAATCAAACAGTCCCTAGAATGATTACATGTCCAGTGCAGCTACAATGCGTTTGAGGATGTGACATCTTCCTCTATGATTAACAATACAATTCACTTGCGATATGAGAAAAATGATTGTTATCTGATCTTATTGTTTTTATGCATGATGTGCTTTTAAGTGCTTTTTATTGCTGATCTGATCTACTTTGATTAATGTCTGCAGTCCATATCATTTGTTGCTATATCACAAGTGAATTGGACTCTTTTTTAATATATTATTCTTATAGCTGTTGCTATCTTTCCTGCACTGATGTAATGTCAATAACATGGTTTATTTTCTGCCTTAATTTAGGGCCCAGGGTTTAAAACTCCAGTGGTACCCACAGCTGTTGCCAGTCTGCAATAGGATTCAATAAAAATGTATGCAGTGTCTGGATCCACTATCATGATGACTTATTCAGCTTTTATATACTATTTAAAATATTTATTTAGGTATGGGATCCATTATCTGGAAACTTATTATCCAGAAAGCTCAAAATTAAAGGGCTTGTATACCTTTAAAATAACCTTTACTATGATGTAGAGAGTGCTATTCTGAGACAATTTGCAATTGGTCTTCAGTTTTTATTATTTGCGATTTCTGAATTATTTAACTTTTTGTTCAGCAGCTTTCCCGTTTGGAATTTCAGCAGCTATCTGGTTACAATGGTCCAATTTAACCTAGCAGTTTTAAAGAGAGATATGCATATGAATAGAAAAATAAATAATACAAAGTAACATTTACAATTAAATTGTAGCCACATTAGTATTTGGTTGCTGGGGTTAGTGACCCCCATTTGAAAGCTTAAAAAAGTCAGAGAATGGCAAATAATTAAAAAAACTATACAAAATAAGACAAATTGAAAGGTTGCTAAGAATAGGCAATTCTATAGCATATTAAAAGTTAACCTGAAGGTGCACCATCCCTTTAAGGGACAGTCATCTCCCATAGACTATATTTTAATCAAATAATTCTATTTTTGTTAAATGATTTCCTTTTTCTCTGTAACAATGAAATAGTACCTTGTACTTGATCCCAACTAAGATACCAGTGATCCTTATTGGAGGCAAAATAATCCTAGTGGGTTTAATTAACGTTTCAATTAATTTTTAGAAGACAAGGTAGAGAGATCCAAATTAGCCCAGGTCCTGAGCATTCTGGATAACAGGTCTGATACCTGTACAAACTTTTCACTATTAAATCATTCATTTGACATGAATGTCCTGTGATGGCCAGTTGGAATGCAAATTATTAGTCCAGTTGAATTCCTTCCTATTACATCATGTGGAATGAGCATTGGGTGGGTTTGGTTTATTAGGTTGGTGGTAAAGCATCACACACACTACTTGGTCTCTAAGGTAGGGTTTGAGGGATAAGTTAGGGTTTGAGGGAGATAGGAGGTCAAATGGCTTAGTCTTCTTGCCTGCTTACTAAATAAAGCAAACATTCTGAATATGTGTCTTAATATCCCATAAACTAATTATATAACTAGTATTTTTGGATTATTTTGCGGAAGATGATCTGTTTGTACACACAATTTGAAGCTGCAACTATGTCAGGAACCCCACCAGGCTCTTTTTGCTTCTGAGCTTGCCAGCAGCCCATGGGACTGTATCTGTTGTCATGTTGTCTCTGCCATAAGCTGCATACATTGTGCTGTCTTTTTTTTTACAGGTGCACATAAAGATCCAGTGAGATTTCTCAGTGTTGTGGCCAACATGTGTGCATAGGATCATTTATTTATTCAACCAGGATTATTTTCCTCTGCTTTTAATTACTGAAGGATTACTTCTAGTGACCCAAACCTTCTTCATGCTCTTGACTCTACACTGCACTTTAATTTACAGAATTAGTTTTCACGTGTATGCCAATTGGCCTTGGTTTTTACACACATTAAGGGGCCCATTTACTTAGCTCGAGTGAAGGAATAGAATAAAAAAACCTTCGAATTTCAAATGATTTTTTTGGCTACTTCGACCATCGAATTGGCTACTTCGACCTTCGACTACGACTTCGAATCAAACGATTCGAACTAAAAATTGTTCGACTATTCGACCATTCGATAGTCGAAGTACTGTCTCTTTAAAAAAACTTCGACCCCCTAGTTCGCCACCTAAAACCTACCGAGGTGCCATGTTGGCCTATGGGGAAGGTCCCCATAGGCTTTGTTACAATTTTTAGATCAAAGAAAAATCGTTCCATCTATGGATTAAAATCCTTCGAATCGAACGATTCGAAGGATTTAATCGTTCGATCAAACTATTTGCGGTAAATTCTTCAACTTCGATATTCGAAGGATTTACATTCGGCAGTCGAATATCGAGGGTTAATTAACCCTCGATATTCTACCCTATGTAAATCTGCCCCTAAATGTGGGTGTTGGGGTCTACCCATAAATTTTCACTGAATTTCATCAATGTTCCTGAATTTTACATTTTCTCTTCACATCTTGTGTCCTCCACACTCGAAGTGCACTGTTTACAATATTCCAAGTAGTCACAATAACTCATTTTACTTCAGGCATAGAGCAAATACTCTGCTGTTATTTCAGCTTGTATGTAAAGTTATAGCACCCAGAGTGATAGCCGTGATGAAAGAAGCTGACATTCAGAGCAGCTGAAAGATATAACTGACAGCCATTTTCTTTGCTCAAATGTCAAATCATATAGGAAAAATGAGTTGAAGGAAAATTTGTACCTAAAACAGCCTGGCTTGACTTGGAAAAATTACCAGATTTAGTACTTTAGCTGGTAAAATGAAGCCTTCTTCTTTTATTGTTGGCGAAGAAGAAAAACAGTTCCAGGTTAGGTTCCAGGTTCCATCTTAGTTGATATCTCTTTATGCTTTCATTATATATTAATACTGTATATCTCCAACAAAGCACACAGCACTGTACTGTAATGACCAGTAAAAAGCATGAACTCATTCTCACTTCTAAATCATGAACTTATGAGTTTCCTAGTGACTTCCACGTTATGCTGCTGGCGAATAAATTCAAAAAACTCCCAAAAAACTGCCGACGTTAAAAAAATTTTGACGCACGTCCTAAAAGTTGTTCGCATCAAAATCGGTGCATGTCAACACTATTCGGACGCCCATTGACTTTAAAGCCAGTGTCAAAATTGACGAGAGTGTCAATTTTAGAGTTTCACCATATTTTTTCTTGACTTTTTCGCCGCTTCGCTAATTTCATAGTAAATTCGCAAATTTTTCGGCAAAGCGGAAAGGGAGAAATTTGCCCGTCATTATTTCCTATCACTGAACCAGGCAGAATGAGTAAGGGGAGGGTGCCCATTTCATGCAACAAGTTCTTCATTTACAAGCATACAAAAGAGAAGGGATAGATCAATGCACATTCCCTGGTCCCTTGTTTTGTTTAGTAATTTAGTAAGAACAGGGTTTTTAGTTCCAAAGTTATGATCATAAAATTGGTAAGCCACCATACCACGTCAAGGTAAACCCCTCATGGTGGCCCCTAACTATTTACCTCTGGTCATTTTATTTAAAGACTGGCACCAACCTGCATGGTAGCATTTTTGGAGATTTGTGTCTCCTGACCTGGGCATTGGTCACAGTTACAGGCTTGATCCTCCCCTGCCATTAGCTTTTATAAGTAAAGAGACAGCCAAGACCAAAGCATTTGTTTCTTAGGCTTATCTCCCATTTGCAGCTTTTAAAGGAGAAGCATCACCAAGACCAACACCCATTTCTAAAGGATATCATTAAAGGGACACCTAGAGAGGACCTCAGTGAACACTCCATATTGGCTAGATGACACAAGACAAGCTGAAACTTTTTAGGATAGAAATGGCTGCATCTGAAAACGTGAAGAGCAAAGCCAGTTAGGAGTAAGTAAAGCTGGTCATACACGTAATGATTTTTCTTAACGACCAATTTCACTGCGATCGGCAAAATCTTCAAATTATTGCAAGGTTGGTGTACACTGAATAATCATACATCTGGCGGTCTTGATTGATCAGGCAGGTTTACCATTTTATTATGGGAATATAATAAAAGTCAGTAATGGAAAAACTATTCGCAATGCAAAATGTTATGCCTTTATGAGAACAAATTTTGCTTTGTGCGAATTTAATATAGCTTTTGCGAACCCTGAAACTGTTTAGCGACCACTTCTGACAGTAGAAGACCGTTTGTGCCAATGCGCAGAAGGGGGCCCATTTACTAGGGTCGAAGTGAATTTTCGAATTAAAAAACTCTGAATTTCAAAATAATTTTTGGGTACTTCGACCATCGAATAGGCCAAATTCGACTTTGACTGTCTCTTTAAAAAACTTTGACTTCAACACTTCGCCACCTTAAACCTGCCAAATTGCTATGTTAGCCTATGGGGACCTCCTAGAATCTATAGCCAGTATTTGGCTAATTTTTGAGAAGTTGAAGGATTTTGATTTAAGATCGTACGATCTTAAAAATCCTTCGACTTCGACTTCGAATGTAGGACTACCCTATTCCGATGGTCGAATTTCAAAACTTTTTTTCACTTTGAAATTCGACCCTTGATGTAAGAAAACTTCTTACTGAAAAAGTTGTTATGTTTGCTCCAAAAGATTATGATGACACCTTCAAGCACTTCTTAGAAGTCCGCAATTAAAATTCGCAATGCAATAACAGTTTAGGGAACAATATTAAATTGCGAGATGTGGATTTTTATTCTTATTGGTGCAAATTGTTTTTCTCATTGCGACTTTAATTACATTCGCCCCTATGTCTTTAAATGATTACAGTTGTCCTTTCATGGGATGGACAGAATTTGCTCATCCGTCTTGGAAGATTCGGCCGAATACCGAACCGAATCTGAATCCTAATTTGCATATGCAAATTAGGGGTGGGAAAGGAAAATTGGAAAAAATTGGTTTACTTCCTTGTTTTGTAACAAAAAGTCACATGAAATCCGCCTTCCCCACAATTTGCATATGCAAATTAGGATTCGGATTCTGTTCGGCCAGGCACAAGGATTCGGCGAATCCGAATCCTGCTGAAAAAGGCAGAATCTTGGCCGAATCCTGGATTCGGTGCATCCCTACAGCAAAAGCAGGAAGGAGGTAATAGGCAAGCAGACAAATTTCCTGGATAGTGTAATAATGTGAATTGCTTTGGCTAAATACCTCTTCAAGTACTGCATGTCTGCAGTCCCACGAAGCAACAGTCAGTTTCCCCCAGGAATCAAACTATGGTTGCCCCAATGGTTCCAATGATTTGCAAAGTCGCCTAGTTTGACATCTATCTCTCCTAGGCAAAAATGGTCCTTATCAGTAAGTCTGTACTTTAAATGCTTTATAAAAAGCAACCTTAATTATTTTACCATCTCCAGTGGAACTGCTGACTGATATGAACTAGTTCCTATTATAAATCTGCAAGAATAGATAAACTATGTTAATCCAACATTGTTCCCTATGCACACTTGATTTACTGCAAAATATTCCCGCTCTCTAAGGGCTAGTCCACACGGGGAGATAGCGACGCGTTTGCGGTCGCGGCGACAAAGCGCCGCGACAGTCGCCGCGACCGGCGCAGGCGACAGTTTTGTATGGGCGCCTATGTAAAAACGCCTGTGCTAACCACACGAGGCGATGCGCTTTTCAACAGTCGCCTGAAAAAGCCTGGCGAGGCATTTTCAGGCGACTGTTGAAAAGCGCATCGCCTCGTGTGGTTAGCACAGGCGTTTTTACATAGGCGCCCATACAAAACTGTCGCCTGCGCCGGTCGCGGCGACTGTCGCGGCGCTTTGTCGCCGCGACCGCAAACGCGTCGCTATCTCCCCGTGTGGAATAGCCCTAAATCTTTTTCCAGCTCCCTTAAAAGATTTATGTATGCAAGTGTTTATAATTTTCTTTAAAAAAAAAAAATCTCCAACTTCTCCCAAAACGTCACCATTGAAGTTCATTTCTTTTTTGTTATTGTGAAATAAATCTGCAAAGGGTCAGTTCAAGGAAAATTAAAGTTACACATTTCAAATCATAAATCTTTAAAATATTTGTTGACTTGCACGACCATGCCTTTCTTTCAACAGATTCAGCTGTACTTTATGTTATGAGAAATTGTTTCCTAACAGCATGTGCCCTGCAAAGAGAGCCATAAAGGACAATTTGACCTCTGTTTACCTCGACTTCTGTACTAAAACCCTAATCTTCTGTGTAAATGTGAGCCCCTCTGGCCTTTTTGAATGTGAACGGCTGTCCCAATAGCTCATAGATCTTATAGTTTATATAAACTGTATTAGAACTCCTGAGCAAACACACAGTTTTAACCAGCACACACAATATACAGTATTATATTTGAATGCATACAATGCACTTTCCTTTTTGGTGGCATTGTCTCTTTAAAGATATAGTATCATCATACTTTTAACTTCTATTAATATATAACTCTATCCTATAGTTGCTGACTTTAAAAAAAAATATATATATATTTTTGCAAGCTCTTTAATAAAAGTAAATGTTCTCAATATCAGTGAATATCTAACAAGCAATTTCTGCTCATTTGTGCCTTCACTGTTGGTGAGGGGCTAGCAGAATCACTCTCAAACGACTTTTATTAGGATTAGGGAGAGTCAGGGTACGTAAGTAAAAGATAAGAGCACTTCTCATCAAAGCGATTTGTCCAATGAATGTAGAGTCTTGAACAATGATGCCAGTTGATCACTGAGACTCTTTTCCCCACATCTAGGAGAAACTGCAAAGATGTTATCACGTGTACAGCACTTTTATGGATAAGGCATTGCTTTAAATTGCCATACTCAGCACTTTAGAGCAAAGTTGAGCACAAAATACTTCTAAATTAGATGTTTCCAGCAGGGGTGTAACTATATGTTACTGGGCCCCACAGCAAATTCAGTTTGAACTGTTCTATCAGTATTTATTTAAATTACTCACTAATTAGGATTTCACTGGGCTCCAACCACAGGGTCTGCTTCCTCTGTAGTTACACCCCTGTTATTCATGCAGAAGGAATAAAAACATTTATACTGATGCTGCAGATGAGGAAACTGTTCAGATAGTGTAAATGGGAAGGTTAAGACTCTAGTACAGTTTCAAGGGCACCACCTTACTTTAAGATTCATTTGAATTGGAAGATTTTTTTTGTGGATAATATGCAGATGGGGGCAAAGGCTGCTAAGTTCTAGTTAACCAAAGAAATGTTTGCTTTTAAACAGATGAGCAGTATATGCGCTCTGTTGATTGATTTGCTATTGGATAATAGACATGTATCAAACTTTGCACCTTTTATTTAGGGATAAACCTAATCCATATTTTCAAATGTCAAATCTTTCCTGAAGGATTTGGCCAAATCCTGAACCAAATCCAAACCCTAACCATTACATGCATCAGTAAGTGGAACTTTAATTATAGTAACTTAAAGATATGTGGCTTTGGTTCGACCACACTCTTGTATTAGGCCAAATCCTACCGAAAAAGGCTTATATCTGGCCAAATCTTGAACCGAATCGATATTTTAGTCACATACACGCAATCATTGCACTAACCAATGACCACCCAAAAACTGCAGAGAAACTGTATTCAGACTAGGAGGATACTCGAACATAAATTAGACTAAAATTACCTACCCTAGATGGTACAACAACCAATTCAGTTCTGTTCATTCTGTAGTAGATTACTGTTAATGTGCTACAGGGCCTGTTACTCATGGCTGCCATCAGAATCCCACTTATGTCTGGGGGCTATTTAGGGCCCTAGTATTAATGGGTCTGCATACATCTGTATCACCTGTCTCTTCCTGCATTCATTATATCAGGAAAACACATTTGTACATTAAATTAAAATCAATTCACTACTATCTGCCCACATGCAGAAACTACATGAAATTATTATCATAGCAGATATTTATTTTATGTCAGGAGACTCTTCAGGACAACAGTGAAACACCAGCTACATAATATTCACCATTCCCCACCTCTGTAAAAGTGATCTGCAATTTAAGTGACATTAGTGTAGGAAACCCATTTTTTTCAGAAAATCCAGATGTATAGGACTATGGAAATAATGATTCTCTATAATAAATCAATAATTCAAAGAGCTCGAATGCCACATTTTAAACCATTAATTTCCGACATGCTCTTTCAGTTGGAATCTTCTGTGAATATCTCCAGATTTTAAATTAATTTATGAACTGTACAAAAGTTTTACTAAAACAGATGTTTATTAGTTAGTCTATTCTAACAACAAACTGATTTGGCATTTTCATTTAACATTTATGTTTAGCATGCATCAGTCTGTGCTTCTGTCAGCTTGCTCTTAGCTGAACACCCATCAGGTCTGTATTTTTTCCCTCCACTCTTTTAGGGCAACGACACAAAACATTTGGTAGCCATCTAGAGTCAAGTCAAGTCAAGATTGAGTTTATTGTCATTTCATCCACATACATTTGTACAGTACACAGTGAAACGAAACAACGTTCCTCTAGGACCATGGTGCTACACACAACATAGAAGTACTGGACAACAGAAAAAAGTGCAAGTGCAAAATATGCAACTCCTGCAAGACAGGACAGCACAGTGCAGGGACAGGACAATACAGTGCACACTCAGTAGATGTAGTATGTTAAGTAAATAATGCTAAACGTCAGACATGATGGGTGTATCATTGTGACATGACAGTAGCAAGAACATGACAAAGTGCAGTTGTGCTCATAGGGAACAATTGTATCCAATGGCTATTTATTTATACAATGGCGTACACTGGCTGTGTAACGTTGTGATATATAGTAAGGTCAGATGGAGTGTGTGTGTGAGAGAGATCTGTCCGGTCCCTGAGTATTCAGGAGCCTTATGGCTTGGGGGAAGAAACTGTAACACAATCTGGTATTGAGGGGCCTAATTCTTCGGTACCTTTTTCCAGATGGCAGGAGTGTGAACAGTGAGTGTGAGGGGTGTGTTGGATCAGCCACAATGCTGGTGGCTTTACGGAGGCAGCGAGTGGTGTAAATGTCGTGATGGAAGGAAGAGACACCTATGATCTTCTCTGCTGTCTTCACTATCCTCTGTAGGGTCTTGCACTCCATGAGATGACTCTAGTGTCTAGAATATCTTCAAAATCTTTTGGAAGTAACTGACCACAATTAAGATTCAGACAGAAAAAGTATTCCTGTGTTTGTTTTTCTCTTGAAGGGTATCTTATTTAAGTAAAAATGTGACAGATTAGTACCCTGGGCAGCTGGGCTTTTGCTGCCCCTGTTGACTTGCGGTTGTTCACCGTCCAACACTTTTTCCATTTCAGTTGGTTTCAGATAATTCACTAGAAATAAAGATTTTTAGCAATTACTTTCTATTATCTATTTGTGATGGTCACAGACCCTGTAAACTGTTCTAAATAAATACATTTAGTTGATACGTTTCTTATCTGTATCCTTGCTGAGCAGAACCCCTGAGTTTCATTACAGGCAGCTGTTAGAATTGATACAATAGTTGCTAATATTCCACAGATGCTGCTTAGAAATGTATCAACTGATGTAGCAAATTGTAACAGTTCAAAATCTGTTCCTGGATCACTGAGCTGCCAGATTGAGACACAAACATTAAAGGGGTGGTTCACCTTTAAGTCATTGAATGGACATTTCTAAGCAACTTTTCAGTTGGTTTTCATTATTTATTTTTTATAGTTTGTTTAATAAATGCCCTCCTATTTAGGCCCCCTCCTATTCATATCACAGTCTCTAATGCACATCAATAAATAGTTGCTATGGTAATTAGGACCCTAGCAACCGGATTGCTGAAATTGCAAACCGAAGAGCTGCTTATAATAAAAAGCTAAATAACTCAAAAATCACAAATAATAAAAAATGAAAACCAGTTGCAAATTGCTCCAGGATATCACTCTTTACATCATACTAAAAGTTAATACAAAGGTGAAGAACACCTTTAAATTTTAAACTTCAATTTTGGTAAGACAATAAAGAATAAAAAATGGAGAGCAATTGATAAAAAGTCTTTATTTCTGTTGAGCAGCCTGAAAACAACTAAACTGAAAAAGAAAAGTGTTTAACTCACCTGATGGCGCCCAAGAGTATATTCACGGCTTGTGTGTATTATAGAACCATTTTTATTTATATTATTCTTCCTAAAAATTGTGTGCTATGTAGGTGCTCCTGCAGAACCACCTGGATGAGCTCAGACAGTTTTTAAGGAATGTTATCACTAAATTTATGTGGCATACAGAATTTCTCTGCATCATTTCAATAAAAAGCCATTTTGGCCGCTGGATCATCAGCTTATGAATGACTTGTGCATGTCAAAGATTCACCGAACGTGTTTTTCTAAGAAGTCATGTCCCTGTTATGCAGCTCAAGTATCAATTTAATTGGAATTTACACAGCTGGGAAATGCATAATGAAGGCCACCTTCAGAGCAGCGCTTCAAAATTGCTTTGTAAATTGCTTCAGCAGACTCCTTGTTCCAAGCATAAACGTCAAATAAAGTTCTCTCTGAATTAGCCCCAAACTGGCATAAATGCTCTTAGAAAATAAGGTTTACTCTTCAGAATTTGCAGTTCATTCATGCTTCACAACAATCTAAATGCTGAAAATAGAAATTCATATCAATTTAAAATACTGAAAACACATGCAAAGGCTTTAGCTAAAAGCCCCTTCATATTTAGAACCAGGCACTTATGTTAATGTCATGATACTCAAAATTTAGCGCAGAGCATGAGAAAGTTGGTAACACTAATGAAGCACTTTATCATCAAACTGTGCAAGTATTTACTGTTCAGAAATGCCCATCATCATTTCAATGGCAATTGCTTGGACCCTGGTGCACAATGCAGATCTGAGTGATTGGTCAGAAGATTCAGGGTTTTTCTTTTTCCCCATTATCAGATCTAATGAACAGTCAGCTAGCAAAACGGCCTAGATTAGTTGATGAGAAATGAGGGGACATAGACTTAATGCAGATGAAGTGTGCAAAGAGCACTTCCAAATACAATTGCCATTTTTTCACCCACAGTACAGCGTTTTCCCCAGAATTTCAGTGTTGTTGCTTTAGATACATTTGTGGTCAAAATTTACGTGGTTGTGCTCACACTTCAAAGAAAATTGAACCTAATTGCACTGAAAATTTACCAAGTCCGGTAGATGTTATTTCCACCATTTGGAATCAGAGTGATTTGTGCACAATATTCTTTCGGCACATCTGTGTTGCGCCTATTTATGCAGCTGCTGTGGAAACCTGGGTGATACTGCCAGGTTTGGAGGTGGTGGTTGCTCCAGGGTCTCCTGCATCAATATGCACAAGAGTGCTCGATGTAGAACAGGGGTCAGGCAGTAGTTAGTATGAAAATCCCCAACCTTTTTTACCCATGAGCCACACTCAAATGTAAAAAGAGATGGAGAGCAACACTAGCATGAAGAAAGTCCCTGGAGATGCAAAATAAAGAGTGTTGTTGACTATTTAGTAGCCCCTATGTAGACTGACAGCCTACAAGAGGCTCTGTTTGGCAGTGTTTTTATGTAACCAAGTTTGCCTCCAAGCCTGGAAATGAAACATAAGCACCTGCTTTGTGGCCACTGGGAGCAACTTACACAGGGTTTGTAAGCAACATGTTGCTCATGAGCCACTGGTACAATTAGTCCAGTTGTAGACAGAGGCGGCCTTCCCGGCTGGGTGCCCCAGGCAGCCCAGCCGGCCAGCTCGTCCCCCATACTTGTCTTGCACATGAATGCACGGCACTCGCGTGTGCATGCACTGTGGCAGTGCTTGCGTGCAAATGCGTAGCAGCAGTGTTCGTGTGCGCATATGCAGCAGCAGTGTTTGAGTGCACATACGCACCAGCAGCATTCAAAGGCACAAGTCTAGTGCCATGTCCAGTCTAGAGGTAGGCAGAAGAAGTACCTGCCCAGAGCACCCCAATCGTTGCGCCATAGGCAGCTGCCTCTTCTGCCTACCCCTAGTTTTGGCCCTGGTTGTAGAGTGCACATTGATGCAAGTACCTCCAATGAACTAGATTTTTCAAGCAACTGACCCCAACTGTACAATGCAAATCCATAACCATCAATGCTGCCAGGCATATTAAATATTCAAGGCTTCATTATAAACAATGGGATTTACTGGAATAGAGAGTGTAAAGCAATACCTAGAAGAGCAGCAGGCAGTGCATATAGGGTTGCCCCCTCTTCCCTTTAATACCTGAAACACATGCATGGCTAATTAGCAATTAATTTAGATGTATGCTGCAGACTGATTTATGTGCAGCCAAGCAGCATGCATCTAAATGAATTTCCAACTGGCCTGCATGATGTGGATTCAGTATGTGGTTAGATTTACAGAGGTGCATAGTGTGCAGTATGCTGCATTGTTGCCCTTATCTATTTCCCTAGCCCTACCATCAGGACTGCCATCAGAAATCTCAGGGCCCCATACGACCAAATTTCCTGGGCCCCCTGGGCTGCACCCACCGCAAGCCCCACCTACAGGTCTGCCCTCCCCAATCCACAGGTCCTCCCCCCACCACACAGTAAAAAAACAAAAAAAATATTGGTGGCTAGGGTTCCCACATGTTAATAAAAAGATATTGGTGGTCAGGGCCCCCCATAAAAAAAACATTTGTGGCCAGGCCCCCCCACCTTATAAAATATTGGTGGCTAGGACCCCACATGAGAAAAAAAAATTGGTGGCCAGCAGGGCTGGACTGAGAGTCAAAATAGGCCCTGGCATTTCAGGTACAAAGAGGCCCAATCAGCCCACAGAGAGGCCCAAACAGACCCCACCAGCTGTGGCACTTTATAGCAGCCCCTTTCTATGGCACTTTATAGCAGCCCCTCTGGCATTTGCCGGAACCCACAGATTTCCAGTCCGGGCCTGGTGGCCAGCCCCCCCCACACACACGCACATTATAAGAAAATTGGTGGCCAGGGCCCCTTAAACACTGATGCCTTCCCGAAGTCAGCAGCTCTCACAAAGATGGGGGGCCTGGCTAATCAAGTAAGTGTGGCGTGGATGGCCCCCCCTTACCCTTGGGGCCCCCTACAACTCTCCCCCCTGTCCCCCCCTGATGGCTGCCCTACCTACCATGAGAATGTTGGGAATCAAAGTGATAGCACCTGAAGTCAGAACAAAGTGCCATATAGGTATGTAAGCCTGACACATTTCACAAAGTCAAACCCTTTATGCAATCTGGGGGGTCATATTTTTCTTTGATACTTGATAGAGTATTTTGAAAATATTTCCCACACAGCATTAGAATAGCACAGATTTAGCAGACGTTTGTTATGGGAAGAATGTGTAGGGGTAGTTATTGTTTTTATATTGTCTGGCGTAAAATGGATTAATCATTAAATACTGCTTAGGTTTAGGGATTTTTAACAGATAAGAATATGAACATTATTTAAATAGTAAATACATATGGAATCCAAGGCACGACCATTCTTTTGAAATTTCAGGTCAGTGGGCCTTAAACCAATAAACACATGTCGTTCTGAGTTTCCAATAAGTTTCCCAATTTGCTAGAGTCTACTATAACTGAAATTACAGACTCCGAAGATTAACTTCTGAGTGTTTTCCCAGGGGAATGTGATGGAATTGATTTAGCAAACATTAGTACAAGTGCAGACTCTAATACTGGGGAGTCAGAACACATGGCAACCAATCAGAACGTGATTAGTCAAATAGACAATCTGCTAGTAATCAAGTCACTGGTTGTTCAGCTGGGCTTTTGTCCATTACAATGTCCCATTAAGATGAAATGTTAATTAACCACACAGAGCATAAAGCCCATTTCATAATTGAATGGACCTGTTGGCTTGTTTATTATTCTTAGAAGAGAGGGGAGTGCAGGTGTGTGTGGCTGGATTTCATTTTCATAAGACGTATCCTGACCATCTGCAGGTATAGTTGTAATTTTTCAGTGATATATCTCCGTTTGTCTCTAAATTCACTGCTATGCGTGTGACCTGGAAGACAAATTCTTAACTATAGTCATCTGATCAAGGCTTGTACACTTACAAATCACATAACTGCATCCCCATGAAATATCCCCATGAAATACTGTATATATATATACATATGGTTTTTTTTTTTTACTATGGTAGCAACTTAGGTTTATTGTAATGAACCACAAGACCGATCCAAAACACTCAAGCTTTGCTGTGACCCCGTATGGTGTAAGTAGCTCTGCCATGGAGTATGCTACACTATGTTGAATTCAAAAATTCAAATTCAAATTCTGGCCAGAATAGACATTGGTTCTATAACCTTACACACTCACATTGCTGATGCCGCAGTCACTGTTATCCCATCACTTTAATTTAATAAGGGGTGGCTCACCTTAAAGTTAACTTTTAGTACAATATAGAATGGTGAATGTTAAGCAACGTTTCAATTGGTCTTCATTACTTCTTTTTTTATAGTTCCTATTTAATTATTTGCCTTTTTATTCTGACTTTATTCAGTAGGGGGTCACTGACCCCATCTAAAAAAATTCTATGTAAAGCTATAAATGTATTGTTATTGCTGCTTTTGATTACTCATATATCTATTCAGGCCCTCTCCTATTCATATTCAAGTCAGTTATTCAAATCAGTGCATGGTTACTAGAGTATGTTTTACCCTAGCAACCAGATGCTGAAATTGCAAATTAGAGAGCTGCTAAATAACTAAAAAACCTAATTAATAACAAAATAACAACCAACTGTGAATTGTCTCAGAATATCATTCTCTACATCATACTAAAAGTTAACTCAAAGCTGAGCAACCCCTTTAAGACAAGACTCTTTGGGGGCTATGTAATAAAAGGCACTAAGTTTGCCCAGGAGCAGTAACCCATAGCAACCTATCAGCAGGTAGCATTTACTGGTCACTTGTTTAAAAGTTTATTGGATGCTATGGGTTACTGCTCCTGGGCAAACTTAGTACCTTTTATTACATATGGGGGTTTGTATCTTTATTCTCTTTCCTCTACTTTTCTTTATACCTGAATCTAGCTTTTTTTGCTTTATCTGTAATTCTACCTTTTTTAAATCCTAGCAGATCCCCTCTTTTTATTTTATTTATTTATTTATTTATTAAAAACTTGAAAAATTTAAATTTGATTTCGACTATTCACCATCTAAAACCTGTTTTAACCTATGGGGGACCTCCTAAAACCTATTTGAAATCAATTGGTGGACTTTGAAAAATCTATTTTTTTTTTTAAAAAACTTTGAATTGAATTCAATCGAATACGCTGTTACTTAGATTCGTATGATTCAAAATCAAACGAAAACAGCTTATAGAACCAAAAAAAAAATTAGATTTTATTAATAAGTTTCGGTTAGTCTTTTTTTATTCGAAGTTATGGAAGTTCAAAAAAACTCCCATTACTTTGAAATTCGCCCCTTGATAAATCCGCTCCGATGATTTGACTAATCTTTTCGATGGTGACGAAATATGTTGGCGCTATATAAATACATGTTAATAGTAATAATAATAAAAATGGTGACCAATGAGAGTAGTTTAATCTCACTGGTGTCATATCTCTTTTATCCATCTGAAACCTTTGTTTCCTTTGTATCTTATGGTTCTCATTGGATGATGGCTTCTGCCATGAGACCCATTCATTGTATACCATTGTATTTTCTGAATAAGGGATCTTTCTATAGTTTGCAACACCATTTCTTAATGCTACTAATATCCAAACATTAAAAATACACAGTAGGATTGTTTTAGTATCAACCTGGATTAATTCTAGCATACTTAACCGCAAGTAAAAGGCAGTATTTTTTTAACATACTGTGGGTTTACTAGACCTGGTGCAAATTTTGAACTTTGTATGGTTTAATAATTCCCCTATAATCTTTATTCTGAAGGCTGCCCTATACTTCACATAATTAATAAACCATATGTGTATACGGTATATCATATTTTCTTTAACTAATGAACTGATCTACTGGTTTATGCCTGGAAATATGTTGTACCATGGAATAAAATACAAAGAATGTGACTATAAGACATGGTAAGATTCTTTATATTTCCTTTACATCAATTAACATCAAAGAGCCCTTTTATGCTACAACAAACTGGTAACATGCTGTTTGGGATTTGATTCAAATTAAACTCACACCTTGTCCAAGTTAAGCCATTAATGTGTTACTTGAGTGGTTCTTGCCAAAATATTTCATGGAGCCTAATTTTACTTCAATGCGTTTTATGAGCAAATGTTCGTGACCTAATAGAACAGGAAGGTCAATGTTAATCCAAACCAGTTTGCCCGATCCCTAGTGCAAACAAACTTTAACTGGAGCACCACAGACATCAGTAGGTAGTTGGAGGCATAAAATATACTAACTGTTCTATAGACACAAGGAACAGCAGTTGTGCTGGCAAAGTTCGGAGAGCTGTGCTTTATCCACATTCCCCTTCCTTATGACGTCAGCTCTAATATCCTAATTAGTGTGTCCATCTGCATTAACATTAGACCTTGTTTCTACAGGTGGCGAATGTTTCTACACATGTTTAAAATGTCATCAGACAAATGTCGTGTTGTTTTCCTGCAGCTCGAATGTATTACACATCCTGCAGATGATAAAATCAATAACCAGCGTGAGCATAATTGTAATATATGTAAATATTATGTATACTCACACCCTGTGTTTGTGTGATTTGGCATGTGTGAAGCTGAAGTCAACAGTTCATGGGGATGCAATGTAAGTTTCCACTAAGAACGACTGCTGAGACATAATGAAAGAAAACTGTGGGCCCTCTGTGTGTGTATTTGGATCTCACAGTAGACACGATGAATTCCCACGGGTGCATTTGATTTTAAGCATTATCAGCTTGATGGTGAGTCTGTGGTCTGACTTATTTCCAATCAGGCTTAGGATAATTAGGATGAGATGCAGTAGTTCGGAGGAGGCCATGATCAAACCTATATAGATGATGGAAAATATATTAAGGGAGTGAAAGGTAACACATTTCCAAAATGTCCAGACTGATGACTTTTCCAGCATATTTGCAGTAGAAATGAGCAGGATTATTTGGACTGGCCTGTATTATTTCAAGTTCATTCATGGTGAGTTTTCCCTGTGCTTTGAGATTGTGCCACATAAGGAATTAAGAGATGAAAAATGGGGTTTACAAAAAAAATTAGAAAAAGAGAGTCTCTATGTAATATTTATAATCTTATAATTTATGTAGCACATTCTTGGCTGATGCAGCTTCTCAGACTACATGCAAACACCCAGTTTATTGCAGCATAGTCTCCTTATGGAGGTGTCACCATCTAATTGGAAGATGAGATTTTTAATCATTATTTAGGAAATTCCTCTCTTATATTTCTCTTTAGAGCTGTTCAGTACCTACAGTATGTTCTATAACATGTACCCTAGACAGCTTTGAAATGCAACTACTATGGGGAGCCCTGTCTCCATAGTAAGAGTCTGGCAACTGCCTCTAATGTAATAGTCAGTATGCGATCTAATTAAAATCCATCTTATTGGTATTATTCTGCTTAGCAAATGTCATCATGGGAACAGCTTCCGTGGCAAATATACCCATAATAGTCTGACTGTATCTGTGTCCATGGTAACAGTATCTGACCACTGTCTCTGTACTCATCTCTTTGGCAAATGTCACTTTGATGATATTTTTGTGTTAACTGTCAACATGGGAATCCATCTAAGGCAACAGAGTATTTCTACAGCACAGCAAGGTATTTCCATGTTTTGCCACAAGAGAATTAATTCACAAAACTGCGGTGACAATTCGCAGACGAAAAATTTGCAACGTCAAAAAAATTGATGCACGCATAAAAATTGTCATGTGTCAAAATGGTTTGGACGTCTATTGATTTCAATGCACTTGGACCAAATAGTCACGCGTCACAATAATTTTGACGCCTATTGACTTCAAAGCGTTTCACAAATTTATCATTCGCAAATTTTTTGGAGAAGTGAAATAGCACAGATTCGCCCATCACTACACAGCAACTGTGTCCACGAAAACAATATTTTTGACAACTGTCACCAAAATAGCAGTTTCCATGGCAATTGGCTCCATCAAACAGTTTTAGTGGCAATAGTCCCTATGAATACAATTTCTGTGGCACTTTCCGCATAAGAGAACAGTTTCTGTGGCAACTGCCTGCATGACATTTAATTCCATACCAGCCGTCTTTATTGCAAGTGTTACCGCCAGTGTTAATGGTAATGATCACTGTGCCACATTACAGTCAGCAGTAGGGTGATGATTTCTAAAATATCTAACTAGGGAATCCGGAAGGATTACCATTTAGCAGACCTTTCCTCTCTCAGGAACCTTTTACTTAAAAAATGTACATTTTTATTAAATTGACTATGTGTTGTTATGGTCACTTCATATTGTATATTATTCCCCATACTTTAATTTTTTCGAAAAACTGTTAAAAAAATAAGGATGATTTGTAAATAAAATATTAAACTGTGAAACAAAACAAAAATGTTCCGTCCATGGGAAAAGCGCAGCTTGGATGACTTGTGCAGCCAAAAGACACACAAAGGAAGGGGTTCAAGTTAAAAACATAAACTTTAATTCAACATGCTAAAAAGTTATGTCATTAACAAAATAAAGCAATTATTAGTGCAAAGTAGGTCATTTGGAGTGTATTTATCTCAGCTTACAGAAGGAACAAGTTGAAATCGAGCTGCATTCTTTTTGTTTTACATTTTGAACTTGATTTCTGCCCACTGATGGCGCCATGTTGTTTGAGCTTTCCAGCATCCTCAAGCAGCCATTGGCTCTTCAGCAATTCAGAGTAAATATTGTTATTGTGTGATATAGTATATTGCTACATAAATGGCTGTGCTGGTATTTATCTATTATTAGTCATACAAATACTCCACAGTGGATTCCGATGTACTAGCTGCATAGAGACAAGCAGGGGCTGGAAAACTGTGGGCTGGTCAAACCACTTGATAAGGAGAAAGCTAAATACCAATCAGGTCAGGGGGATACATGCTTATTTACTTTATTACTACAGTGAGGTGACTGGTACAGCTATATTTTTATATATTTACATAGATACAGTGTTTAGTGATGTCATCACCGTAATAATCGGTGCACAGTGACATAATTGTTGTCACATGTCTCGCCCAGACTTGTGTATTATAATAAATAATGCACTCCATGACCAGGCCTCTGGCCTTGTGCTTTTATATGGTCATGGAACTTATCGGTGTCTTGTAATATCCTTATATTTTAAAATTGGGGGCACTTTTTATTGTATAATTTTTGTTTGAAATGATCACACCTCATTTTTTAATAATGAAAGGGCTCGGCTTTGCAAGCGCAAAAATGAATGCAAAAAGCTTTTTTTTTGCCATGCTGTGGACATTTCTGCATTTCAACCGCCCACTAAGTATGGTGTGCTGCAACTGATTTTCTAATATCGATGCAAATTAACGCCTACATTCAGGGTCGGGCTGGGGGGCCCCCACACCCCCCAGGCCCCCTGCCCCAGTGACGAAGACTATCAGATGCCTCAGGCCCTCCCCTGGCTAAGCCGCAACTCTGCTCCAGTACCCCACTCCTACTTTTTTCCTGCTCACGACCAGAGCTCGAGAGGGAGGTTGGGGGGCAGCGCCAAATTCAGTCTGGGCCAGTAGGCCCACAACGGCCCATTCCGACATTGCCTGCATTGATTGCTCATGATGTTCATTGATATTTCACTGGTGTCTGTGTGGTTTTGAATTGCTTGGGGATTCATTAAGTGCAACTCAATTGCTGATGTAGGCATAACACACAAAGGGAGACCTGCCAGTAACAATTAATCAAGGCAGGTGTTAATTCAGGGGTCCCTTGTACCTTAATTATTAAAGAAGGTACAGTAATACTTTAGTGCAATGTGTAAATATAGATGTGGTTGTATCGACCCAAGTCCTCTTTGTGTTGCCTGAACTCCCTCTATCGTGTCCGCAAAACAAAAGTTAAAGGTATGAGTGTCAGGGTAGAAGATTACAGCAACAGGGGGTCTGGTTGCGGCTGCAGGGGCCCCTGAGGGGGTGTGGGGGGGCTCTAAGGTGGCAGCCCTGGTGTCCCAGACACCCCAGTCCAACCCTGCCCTCTGGAGCATTCCCTTTACTTGTTGTTTTCTATTTAAAGTCCAGCAATTGACTTGCTCTGGCAGTATCTCTTTAACTACAGTGAACTCTGCTCTGGCAGGGCTTTACACAACCCAGCAGTAGCCAAAGCTGTGCAGCTTTTTGTTGCCAGTATAACCCTTATAGATGTGAGAAAACATCCACAGCACTCACATTTCAGTTCAGGAGTGTGAGAAAGAGTAAAAGAATGCATGAAAGAAAATAATCTTCTTATTCACAGCAATATATCTAATGTCTTTTGAAAGGTTTCTAATCGCCGGCAGAATTTTAAAAGAGTTTGACTGCCACAGCGTGCTTTCCACTTCATATAAATATATATATTCAGCAAGGCTAAATTCAACTTGATTTGTAGTTTAACTGGCGAAGACAGATTCTAGATACATTTATGTTGGATAAAGCATATTTGGAAAGCTATGCAAAGAATCCAAAACTGCACTTGTCTGCGTTAAACTAATGAAACCTGACTTTCCTCAGCCCAGTGCTTCCAATTGGATTTCACTTTCACATCTCCTCAAAAGATAATACATAAATAGCGGTGACTCCAATGCACAAAGTGGTGAAAAAGTCACAAAAATTGCACGTTATGGAAAAAGACACAGGGGAAACGCTCATGCCTTTCACGTGTTTTCAACGTTTCACAAATTTTATGGCAAAGCGAATTGGGACAGAGGTGACTCAAGATGGCTTGACCCTGCTCTTCCTACTTGCCTCCCACAGCCCATCCCTCATGAATACAGTGCTGCTGAACGCATGCAGTGCTCCTTTGGAGTGAGTTGTTTTACATTAAAAAATAGAGTATATTTTCAATATTTATCTACTAAAACTTATTTGTTATCCCATATTAACATTCTCTATTTCCTGCTGAATTTAATGGGCAGTTGCTAACGGCTTGTCATTGCATCCCTGTCTCAAAGGAAATGCAATATGAAGTGCAAAATTATCTTAAATTACCAGTAACCAATAGTAATTAATGAGCTGGCAGAATTCACTGGTCAATGCAGTTACAATAATGAAACGAAACATCTGATTGGTTGTTATGGGTTACTAGACTGAGAACTAAGCTTGCAGCAAATTCTCCCTTAGATGTTGCAGATGTGGGTGGTTCTTTAAAGGAGAACTAAAGCCAAACTAACGAAGTAGCTAGAAATGCTGCATATTATGTGTTGGGCTTCTGTAACAGCCCAAGGCAACCACAGCCCTTTAGCAGGGAAGATCTGTGCCTCCAAAGATGCCCCAGTAGCTCCTCATCTTCTTTTCTGCTGATTCACTGCACATGCTCTGTGCTGCTGTCACTTACTGAGTTTAGGGACCAACTCACAATATACTGTTTATTCAGAATAGAAATGTCACAATATAAGGCTGATATATATATAGTTGACTCACAAAGAAACTTCAGGTGACTTCGGAAAATGGAGTGCTCCGCGAGTGCCATCCCACCGGCAATTTAGATTCTAGCCGGCAGAGAGGCAGTACGGGGAGATTAGTCGCCCGAAGAAGAGGCGATTTGTCCCCGAATCTCCCCGAATCTTCTACCCTAAGGGCCCCTGCCAACAAGAGAAAGTGTGAGCTGTTAACATATATAGGGGAAGTTGGAAGCCATGAAAATAAAACAAAGTTGCCGTCCAGTTTGTGAGAACAATGTCAGGACCTTTGGAAATATGGAATTGTTATTGGAAATACAGCCAAACATTCCTAGACATCTTCATTTCAACTGAACACTTTGTAATTGGAGCAGAGAAATAGCTTGTGCAGAAGGAATATGCTTTACTTACCCCAGAATTCTTGTTTATTTAGGATACTGCACGTTGGATGTTGTAACTGCGGCAACACACGTGTAGACCCTGGTGTGCTTCACACCGCAGCCAAATCATTTTTTCCAATTGCCTTGTAAAAAGGAAGTGTCTGTAAAATTTAGGGGACTATGGTTCCTTATTAGATTTTTATTATTGAAAAAAAGAATCATAATGAAAGCAAACAAAAAATTTGGACCCCTCCCTCCCAGATCTTTGGCTTTGTCCGAGAGCTTAGAATAACAGTTTGTTTCAATTCACATTTCCCTCATTGTGGAGTGTTGGACTTGATGCCTACAAACACATACCACAGGATTTACCAAGCCAAAAACCTCTCAAGAGTGTACTAGACATGTCTTAAACAGGTTCTCTGAGTCTTTTAATGTTTTTAAAGCATTAGCAGTGTTTAAAAGCAGGCAATTGGATGCTTTTCAGACCTTCGCTCAGTTGCTAGAGAAAGGTACTATAGCATTAATTAGGATGGCTTATTGTATATATTTTTATCCTGAAAGTTTCATGTTCGGTTAAAATACAAGGGATTTTTTAAAGGTTTATTAAGGGATAATTCTTGCTGTTTACCACACAGTGAGACTATTTACTTACAGGGGTGGTTCACCTTTAAATTAACTTTAGTATGATATAAAGAGTGATATTCTTAGACAATTTGCACTTGGTTTTATTTTTTATGATTTGTGATTTTTGAGTTATTTAGCTTTTTATTCAGCAGCTCTTCAATTTGCAGTTTCAGCATTCTGGCTGCTAGGGTACAAATTACCCTAGCAACCACATAACCTTTATTTGAATAAGAGGCTGGAATATGAATAGGAGAGGGTCAAAATAGAAAGATGATAAAAATAAATTTGTAGTCTTACAGAGCATTTGTTTTAGGATGGAGTCATTGACCCCCATTTGAAAGACAGAAGAAGACAATTCAAAAACTATAAAACACAAAAAATGAAGGTCATATGAAAAGTTGATTAAAATTAGACATTCTCTAACATACTAAAAGTTAACGTAAAGGTGAACTACCCCTTTCATGTCTGCCTTTGATCACATTTTAAGTATACTACCTGTTCCCCTATGCACCCCTAACCTAAAGCTCATACTTACCTATATTGCTGTGTCTATAGTATAAATAAACCATGATATATAAACTGTATGGTACTAATTGATACAAGACCTGGCCAATAAAGATAAGTGACAAGATAATTCTATCTATCTGGACATTCACAAAATGCTGGGCAGATATTCCCCTTGGGGCTAAACCATCACTAGCTGTACCATAATGAAACCATGCAATATTTTTAATTCTGAAAAGTACAGAGCCCCTGAACCCACTACCCCTTTCGGTGCTGGTAAAGACATCCACCATCCAATGCTATTCATCTTTTCCATCTACAATCAAATTATCCAAATTTGGTCACCACATTGGAGACCAAACCATGACCTCTAAACAAGTGGATCTTACCATGTATGCCTAGTTTACATACAGAAACCAGACATTCAGACTATAAGAAATGCAACTACAAAGCAGAGCTGATTTTTAAAAATTAGGAGTCTCTATAGTGAAGTAATTTTTTTCTATTTTGTACTATTGGGGTTGGTGGGAAAGGAGCCAATGGAGACTTATGTAATTAAACAAAAATGTTAGTCAAAAAAACTTTTTTTATTATCTAGGCAAACAATTTCTTACATTTAAAATTATATCAACTAGATAATATAAAATAATTTATCTTTCTGTCGGCTCTATATAAGCAATCCTAATTTGAGCCATATTTAGGATTCTGCACGATTTACTGATTTTTGTGTTCAATCATATGCTAAATCATATGAGTTTTGAGGAACCATCAAAAAGACCCAGCTGGTGGGCAGGGAAAAGGCATGGGAAAGTCAAGTCCATTTATGATGGGGAAATGTCACAGAAGGTCTAAGAGGTTATGATTGATACACTGTAGTATGTGTAGATGCAGAAAAGAGGATACTGGATCAACATGATCCATTCTGCAGCCCCAGGGAACTACAATGTCCAGCTGAAAGTTATTGGGATATGGTTGGAATGGGATGTGGTGCAAAGCTAGACTCCCCACAAAATATGATACAAAAATCACTTCATCTTGTACTGTGAATGAGGCACAAAGCAGCCCTGTACTCAACACCCTCTTAGAATGGGAGACTAAATCACACATAGCTGAAGGGCATGTAAGTGGATGCCCATGTTCAGTCTGAGGACGTCCCTTAGGGTCGTTGTAAGGTATAGTGGGGCCAAATATAGTTACGCGGACATGCCGCTGATCTGTCCAATCCCGCTCTCAAACTGTCTACACGTTATACCTGGTCTGAGACAGTCGGGACCCCCTAGTGTGACTGGACCCCTAAATTAACACACATGGGGTATATTTATCAAAGAGTGAAGTTAATAGTGAAGTTCTGCCACTAGAGTGAAATTCCGCCACTCTCCATTCATTTCTATGGGATTTTTATAGGCGTATTTATCAAAGGGTGAACTTTCACTTTCACCCATTGATAAATACGCCTTTCAAAATCCCATAGAAATGAATTGAGAGCTGCGGAATTTCACTCTAGTGGCAGAACTTCACTCTTTGATAAATTTACCCCTTAAAGTGATATTGACACTAAGGGGCAGATGTATGAAGGGTCGAATATCGAGGGTTAATTAACCCTCGATATTCGACTAGGAACTAAAATCGTTCGACTTCGAAGGATTTTAATTTTAATTTTAATCGTTCGACTTCGAAGGATTTTAATACAACGATCAAAGGAATATCCTTCGATCAAAAAATCTCAGGCAAGCCTATGGGGACCTTCCCCATAGGCTAACATTGACTTCGCTAGCTTTTAGCTGCCGAAGTAGGGGGTCGAAGTTTTTCTTAAAGAGACAGTACTTCGACTATCGAATGGTCGAATAGTCGAATGATTTTTACTTCGAATCGTTCGATTCGAAGTAGTAGTCGAAGGTCGAAGTAGCCCATTCGATGGTCGAAGTAGCCCAAAAAACACTTCGAAATTCGAAGTTTTTTTAATTCGAATCCTTCACTCGAGCTTTGTAAATGTGCCCCTTAGGGTCGAATATCGAGGGTTAATTAACCCTCGATATTCGACTAGGAATTGAAATCGTTCGACTTCGAATATCGAAGTCGAAGGATTTAGCGCAGAAAATTCGATCGAACGATCGAAGGATAATTCCTTCGATCGAATGATAAAATCCTTCGAATCGAACGATTCAAAGGATTTTAATCCAACGATCGAAGGAATATCCTTCGATCAAAAAAAGTTAGGCAAGCCTAGGGGGACCTTCCCCATAGGCTAACATTGACTTCGGTAGCTTTTATCTGCTGAACTAGGGGGTCGAAGTTTTTTTTAAAGAGACAGTACTTCGACTATCGAATGGTCGAATAGTCGAACAATTTTTACTACGAATCCTTCGATTCGAAGTCGTAGACGAAGGTCGAAGTAGCCCATTCGATGGTCGAAGTAGCCCAAAAAAACCTTCGAAATTCGAAGTTTTTTTACTTCGAATCCTTCACTCGAATTTAGTGAATCGGCCCCTAAAAAAATTATTTTTCAAAATAACAATGTACATTAAAAACTTTGATAATTTTTCACTGATAGGGCTGTTTTTGTTATAAATTGTTTCTTAATGTTCCTAAACCTGACTGTTTCGCCATCCTGACTGTCCCTTCTCAGCCTGTCAGTTAAGATTTCTAATGCTAACAGACTACTACTGCACAGTATGGCAGCCCCCTGATAGACAAACATGGGGGATCTATTAAAATGGAATCTATGGGAAATGGCCTCCCATAAAAGGAAGCTTTCTGGATAATGGGTTTTGGGATAACGGATCCCATACCTGTATATATACAAAAGTTGAATAATAGAGGCACTGTCCCTGTAAATACAGTTGTGGTTTTTTACTCTACTTCATTCAAATAGGCTAGTAGGACTTATTAATATATTAATACAGGGGAAGTGGAGGGGTTTGATCATGACTTTGAAAATTACTGATCTTTTGCTTAAAGTAAACCATTAGCCAGCCAATGGCTGGACACCAAATATAGGAAAAATAGGACACTAAGGGGGTATTTAATAAATCTTTTTTTCTCATTTATTTAATAGGATCAAATTCAACCCAACAGCCATCTTCGAATTGCCTTAATTTATAAAAATTCTGGTCCGAAAAAGTCAGTGCGGGAAGTCTCTAATTTGATGCTCAAATTGTGTAACTTTTTTGAGTTGTCGCCCAATAACTTCAGCTTTTTCAGATTATTGTATGACAAACAGCGCAGATCACAATGTCAAGAAACATCTTCAAATTGTAAAAAGGACATCTGCCATTGACTTCTACATATCTTTGACAGGTTTTAGCTGGAGTATTTTCGGATTCAGATTTTTAGCATCTTCTGGGTATTATAAATCTCTAAAAATTCACGATTAGAGACGACACTGAGGCTGAATGTGCAGAAGGGGGGGAGGTGCAAAAGGCACAGGGGGCCTACTGAATAATAAACAGTTTAAATATATGTTTATGAAAAAAAAAGAAAAAAGGATGTAGATTGCCTAAACTTCTCGTTGTGCCACTGTCCATATCTTAAAAAATGGATCCAGATACTTGCTGTAAATATTATTATATAATCTCCAATTTGGTCTCTATGGGATCAAACTGTAAATAATATCCTTATGAACATTGTGCTCCAGCTTCATTTTAAACCTGCCGTTTATAACTTTTGGTGATCTCTTATAGAACTTTTTCCCCCTTGCACACTGCCTTTCACTTGTCTAATCACCTAACAGAAGCAATGATTATTTTGTAAAAAAGAAAAAGCACTGGAAAATCATTCCCTGTGCCTCATTTGTACTGGCCATTTTCTGCAGCAAACAAAGAAATCTCTTTACTAACCTATGTAAGTTTACCTGCAGATTATAATAAATAATTTACTCCCTGCTAAAATTTATAAAGATAAGTCACTGAGGAGTTACGTGACCTGAATAAAAGTGCTTGGCCAGCGGCTTTTAGGCTCTTTTATGATCATGTAACTCCTCAGTGACTTATAAGTTACATAGTTAAATTGGGTTGAAAAAAGTCCATCAAGTTCAACCCCTCCAAATGAAAACCCAACATCCATACACACACCCCTCCCTACTTTTAATTAAATTCTATATACCCATATCTATGCTAACTATAGAGCTTAGTATCACAATAGCCTTTGATATTATGTCTGTACAAAAAATCATCCAAGCCATTCTTATGGCATTAACTGAATCAGCATCACAACATCACCCGGCAGTGCATTCCACAACCTCACTGTCCTGACTGTGAAGAACCCCCTACGTTGCTTCAAATGAAAGTTCTTTTCTTCTAGTCTAAAGGGGAGGCCTCTGGTACGGTGATCCACTTTATGGGTAAAAAGGTCCCCTGCTATTTGTCTATAATGTCCTCTAATGTACTTGTAAAGTGTAATCATGTCCCCTCGCAAGCGCCTTTTTTCCAGAGAAAACAACCCCAACCTTGACAGTCTCCCCTCATAATTTAAGTCTTCCGTCCCTCTAACCAATTTAGTTGCACTTAGTCTCTGCACTCTCTCCAGCTCATTTATATCCCTCTTAAGGACTGGAGTCCAAAACTGCACTGCATACTCCAGATGAGGCCTTACCAGGGACCTATAAAGAGGCATAATTATGTTTTCATCCCTTGAGGTTAATGCCCTTTTTTATGCAAGACAGAACTTTGTTTGCTTTAGTAGCCACAGAATGACACTGCCCAGAATTAGACAACGTGTTATCTACAAAGACCCCTAGATCCTTTATATCTTTATAAATCACAGTGCGGGGTACATTGTCCACTATATAAAACACAAGAGGCATCTTATAAATTATATCCTTATAAATGGTGCTTTGTGATATCATTGGTTATAATCAGAGTTTAGTAATGTCATTTCGGTCAGAGGTCTCACGGAAAAGTACTTGTATTGTATGAGAAGCCACCTTGGAGTTCCATGACTGGTAGAAAAGGACTCAGCCTGACTTATAATATCCTCATATTTTACAATAGTTAGTACATTATTCCCTACTTTATTATTAACAAATTTGGTTCAATATATTTGTATCCAAAATATCTTAGAAGGACTATAACCTTCACAATGGCAATACACATAGCAGTTTCCATGGGTTCCAACACCCAAGAACAAAAAAAAGCCTACACAACCCTGAGCTCAGCGAAAAATCAGATTTTATTTTCTGTAACAAAATTGCTGATTGTTGCTATGGTTAACTGTCCAAGAGTAAACATATCCCAGTTTGGTGAATACTCTTAGCAGTGTATTCTTTTCATGCACTGTAGCCAGGGGTATAACTACAGAAGGAAAAGACCCTGTTACTAATTTGAGGTCCATGAATTTAGGTAATGACCATCAAAGTATTTCAATATATCTTTTTAAAAAATGCCTTACTGCCAAGGGCCCTAAAATGATTTTGCTTTGGGGCCCAAAAACTTCTAGCTATGCCACTGACTGTAGCTTGTCATTTTGGAAAAGCAAAATATACAGCAAAGAGATTCCCAGCAGATGGTGTTGCCTGCAAAGTGTTAATAAAAACACTACTGTTTGTTAATCTATGTGCAAATTAATATACTGATAACACGATAATGGGGAAGGAGCTTTAACATTCTTCGCTAACCACAAATGGACGATTTGCTCCAGAATTTATTTGACTTTGTATAAAGCTACAAAGCAGCTCCATGTAAAGAATGTACATTTGCCTTTGTGCCTGTCACTCACTGCTGTCAATCTCTTCTACTGACAAGCAAGGGACCAACTGCTCGCAGGCAATATATCAGCATACTCTGGGAACCTCTTATTGTCAACATATGGCTTTGTGTTTATTATCAGTCAGAGGGATCCTGTTTACATGTACAAAAATAATTAATATTAAAATAAATGTACAATGGTTATCATACTGGTAAGAGGATACAATTAACATGGAACAAGGACGTTTTGTTTTTAAACTGCAGATGTGTTATTGCGAATATAGGACCACCCTTCTATATTACAGCCTATGTATGGATGAATGATTGGTATTTGGGAACCAAAAGAGTAAATAAACCTTTGCTATAAGTATATATTTTGAATACAAATTGTGTGTTTGGATCATTTCTGTTGGAGCTGCCCTACAGCTTGCTTTCTAGAGGCAAATTAATAGTCAATAGGCTACATAAATAATAGACTGCAATAAAAGTATGTTTTCAGCTTCCAGTTTCTCATGGAATGTAGTAAAGCTTGCTTGGATGTTTTTAATTCTGAACCTGTTCTTAGACAGTGAAGTAACCTTGCTTAAAATAATAATAATAATTTCTATTACTTTAGCCCTATAAACTGCTTAGTGTGATATCTTTCATTTGCAATAATAATAATAATAATAATAATAATAATAATAATGCTGCTGTTACTGCTACTACTACTACTACTACTACTACTACTACTACAGGCAGAGCCGGGCCAGGAGCCCTAGGCAGCCTGGGCAGTCGCAGCGCCGACTGGACGCATGCATTTGCGAATTTCCGGTCGTGCAAATGCGCAAATCGACGCAAGGGCGAATGGACGGGGAGAGAGGGGACCAGACTAGGGGTAGACGGCAGAGAAGGTACGTGCCTGGCGCACCCTCCACCCCAGCTCTGTGCCCTAGGCACGTGCCTACTCTGCCTGCCCCTAGTTCTGGTCCTGACTACAGGTATAGGATCCATTATCCGGAAACCTGTTATCCAGAAAGCTCCGAATTAGGGAATGCCCATCCCCCATAGACTCCATTTTATCCAAATAATCCACATTTTTCAAAATGATTGCCTTTTTCTCTGTAATAATAAAACAGCACCTTGTACTTGATCTAAACTAAAGTAGAATGAATCCTTATTGGAGGCAAAACCAGCCTATTGGGTTTATTTAATGTTTACACGATTTTCTAGTAGACTTAAGGCATGAAGATCCAAATTATGGAAAGATAAGTTATCCATAAAACCCCAGGTCCCGTGCATTCTGAATAACAGGTCCCATACCTGTGCTACTACAACTACTACTACTACTACTACTACTACTACTACTACTACTACTACTACTACATCATGCACCATTTCTGCTTTAGCCCCCTAAACTTCCCAGTGTGATATCTCTCATAACCAACATTTCCAGCTGATTTGTAGAGGTATGGGACCTGTTATTCATTTCATTTGTAAACTGTGTTTGTTGTTTAACAAACAGAAAACTTGTATGACCCCCTATAGAACTGTACCTCTCCATTCACACACAGCGTTCACACATCAGTTTCCATTGACAGATCCAAACAGAGCAGAAGCCTTGCTGCACCAGGGCGCCCCTACCTTCTTTAAGCTTCGCAGAGTCTAAAGAAGAATTTCCATAGAAATGTATATGTGTGTGGGGGTTTATCCTCTAAATCCGATTATTCTTACTGAGAGGATTGCTTTATAGCCCTGCATTATATGTGCTCTCTCTCTGTAATTATCCTTCTGTGTCCCAGCACCCATACTCCTTGTCTCTATATATTTGTATGTATTGACATGTGCAGGGCTAGAACAAACAAACACCTGCAGATCAATAAGGGGGAAGCAACTGTCCAATGACAATGCAAAGCAGATCTGGAATTAATTTTACATATTGTCATGAGGCTAAAGACATTTGAAGGGCACGCACTAAATGGCCTATATAGTAAATTATGTCCTTCCCCATAATTGCCAGAAATGTATTCGGAGGAATACTAGTTATGTTATTTAACCACAGTATTGTCCACAGTATGTTTTCCCTGAGATTGCTATTAAAGAATAATAACAGGATATTACAGGCATAGGGGGATGTATGATTATTCTAGAAACGAGACATGAGAAGCAGAACATTATAGAAAAATAAATCAACATAAAAAATAAATCATCTCAAAACAGACCCCAGTTATTATGGACTATCGTTTGAATGTTACATAGAGATGAAATATCATTTAGCAAAAGCAGAATAGAAAGGCATTAAAATATCACACAGTTACAGATTATTACTGCATACATTATAACTGAAAGCAGCAGCAAGGCAACATTACACACTACATTATATTGAATAATATTTTTTAATGTCACAGAGTAACTCTAACAAACAAGTGGATACCCCTTTGTAATAAATAGAAACTATTGTGCATCAGTCATTTCTTTATATACTCTAGTAACTGCATGTTAAAAAGAAAACCAATATAATGACATTTGGATATATTCCAGATCTATTCATAAGGAATCACTGTAACTAAATTCATCTCACCAGCAAAGTCGATATCTGCTAGTCGCAATATATATTAAATGCGACCGATAATAGTAACAAAATATCCTGCAGACTGTAGCAAAGCAATTATCTGATACTATCAGTGTATGAATGTATTATTGAATATAGTGACGAAGTCCCTCAGTAGCAGATAATCCTACAAAACCAGAATGTCGCATTCTACTATCATGACATTTATCTCAGAAACATAAATAAAACAAAATACATGTAAATAGGAATAAGCTGTCATACGTAATAGATTTGCAGAAACGACAGATGGAGGCTACAAGATGTCAGTGGGGCAAATACTTAGAAACTGGAGTAAGATATACAATAATAAAGGATCTTGTAGAAACAACTGGGAGGCAACGAAATATCATACAGGGACTGACCAATAATGATAATAATAGAGACTGAGCAGAGGGAATAGCAGCTGCTGCTTGCTGGAATATAGTAACAGGGTAATATTATAATTATTATATTATAATATATGTGTGTTTGTGTGTGTGTTTTATGTGTGTGTATATATATAGATAGATAGATAGATAGATAGATAGATAGATAGATAGATAGATAGATAGATATATGTATGTGTGTGTGTATAAAATGTAGATATATATATACATAGAAAAGTGATAGATAAAATGAATGCAGAGTCTACTATGTGATTATATTTCTATATATTTAGACTGGGACTCGACGCGTTAATTCTCAGCCCCCTGGGGACCGCGGGCAGCTCTGTCAATTGGGGAGGTTTAACCCCTGATCCAGGACAAAGGCTCCGAGACGAATTGGATGAAATGGATTTAACCCATGCCGCTTACAGACTATGGCCGATAAAAGGCGAACGGCCCGGTCTAATGACACGGAAAATCGCCAAATGACTGGGGATTCGTAATGACGCTGCTGCGGTGTCAGCAAATGTTCCGCCTTTGGATTTACCAAGTGGCGATGCCTGGGAGAGAACTGCTATTGGTGCGCTCTGAGCCCCAAATATTCATTCCCAGATGCCAATAATCACACGTACTCCCCCATATTCCTGTGCCGGCTCCTCTATACATTGCAAATTGTGTAGCTGCCTCTTACTGGCAGGGAAGTAATTAATGCTCAAATAGTAGCTGCTGTTAGAATAAAATAAGATTTTGCTTGCACTGCCAAATACAATCCCTAATATAGATCCCTGTGCGCAGAATTCTTCTCCCTGACACACCGAACTTCTTTAAATCAGACCAAGCATTGCTGTACTATTGTCTACACCTGAGTTATAAAGCTAGGAATTACTATATGGTGTTTAATTATATATTTTATTTCATAGTAGGGGGCAGTTCCCCAATATTGTGGTTTAATCCCTTCATCAAACAGCAGAATTTTACATTACATTTAAGTAAATTAATTGTACATTTATTCCCCTGCAGTAAGTGGTTTTTTCCTCCATTTTAATTTTATACAAATGTTTACAAATGCCTTTACAATGCATTTAAGTCCCATGTGGGTTTCTGAGCTGAATCAGAGACAATTTTATAATATTTTCGGAAAGAAGAAGAAAATACCCTGTGAGTGCAATTCAGCTCATTAGATATTTGGTGTTTTGTTCTGCAAAATCTTCATCAAGCTTTGAAATGTACAAATTAAATTTCAGTTTACTTTAATTCAAACTAGAATTTTCTCTGCAAGTTATGATAAATATTGATTTCTATATCAGCTACCGACTGACCATAAAAATAACAAATCCCAGGTCTGGAGGTGCAGTCCTCTGATTTAACTGAAAGCAAAACATTCAGGCCACAGTAGATCCATAGTCTGTCAAATGTGTTCACATCTATGGAGCAATTAATCATTCCATCTGCCCTCATTTCATTATAAGAATGTCCCCTTTTTCTCTATGAGCCTAAGTGAAGGATAGTTTACTTGTACTTGACCATTCATTTTTTGGAATTTAACCTGAACACATAAATACTGTTAAAAGACTAGTAACTAGTGATGGGTGAATTCGCCAGGCACAAATTTGCGGTGAATTTCTGCTTTTCGCCCGCGAATAAATTCACAAAACTGCTGTGAAAATTTGCTGGTGAAAAATGCGCCGCCAACGTATATCCAATGTTGCGCGCACTTCCACAGACCAGTAGACAACGGTGGTTAAAAAGAATCTTTATTTCCCCAACACTTCTCCTAACGCGTTTCGTGTGGTGTCATCCGCTGCTTCAAAAAAAAAAATGGACGTGCGTCCGAATAGTTGCACGCCTAAAAATAGATGCACCTCAAAATTATTTGGACGCCCATTGATTTTAATGCATTTGGACAAAATAGGCACACATAAAAATTGTCAAGGGCGTCAAAATAATTTTGACCCCCATTGACTTCAATGCGTTTCGCAAATTTTTTACCATTTCGCAAATTTCTGTAAATTCTGAAATTTTTCAGCGAAAGAGACAAATTCGCCCATCACTACCAATAACACCAAAATTATGTTTGTTTCGATCTTTTCATATCCAGTACCTAAAGATAAACTATATCTCTGCAATAAATGTCCTATTTTATATGAGAGGGTTTTACATTATGTAGTTCTATAGAGAAGTCATGTGACTCCTTATTATCTGTATACAACTTATTTGTGTTGCCCTATTTTTATGGCTGGGTCCATGGCTACACAGCAGCTTATTTATTACAATTATATTCCAATGTATGAAGCCATGTTTGTGGGCAACAGTACATTATATTTTCATGCCAAAAAAACCTTTCATTCTTTGGTGCTGCTGCTCCTTTAATTGGAATGTAGTAAGATTTACTCAATTTTGCACTTGCTTCATATATGTGATTGTTGTAGTACACAGCTAATAGAAGCCCTGCATACCCATTGGTAGACATTTTTAAAATTCCTAATATACTTTCACTCTATGGATCGATGGGCTACATAATTTCAAGAAAAATAATGTCTAGCAGAATTTGGATGGAACTGCAATAGTATCACCCACAAGATGAAAAACTATAACATGATGTTAGGATATATTTATTAAGCACTGGTTGGAAACACATTTGAGGGGAGACCCCCAGTGACCCAAAGAAGAACTTGGGATGCCTATAGAAATAACACAGCTTGCCTTGCAGGGGAGATCAGCAATGTTCCATACTGGCCCATATATCTGCTGGCAGCAGCTTCAGCCCTTTCCCTGTACTTCCATTGTTTCCCCTGCCCTGTATCCCTTGGCCTTTGCTGTTTCAATGAATACAAATGATGTAGCTGTATTCTCAAGAGCACACGCACATATAAACATGGAGTTCTGTAAAACAATCGCTGCCCTAAGCTTTTTCTGCTTCAGAAAGTTTGCCTTTTTTTGCCAAGAAAAATCAAATAAAGTGGCTAAGAAATCTGCCTCAGTTCAGAATGAGAAGCAAATCATTTTTTAATAAATATTTAGGCCATGTTCTGAAGGAGGAGGAGGAGGCCAAAAGTAACAAAGTCTGGGCTGGGTTGTTTACATTGCTGGTTCTGAGCTGAGTCTCTCTGTTTGCCTCTGACCATTGACACATACAGGTTAATTTCCACATGCAGCAGCCGCAGCAGGAGAAATTCAATCCCAGTTCTGCGAGGAATGGGACAGAGCAAAAGCATGTTAATCTGTTTAGCATGTGTGCTGGGTGAGGAGTCCAGACCACCTCTGTGCTTACTCTACTAACAGCAGCTCTAGCTCTGATCCTTTGGGGTAGTTCTTAAAGAAGAGCTTATGAGGAATCAGTTTATAAAAGTTTCACTTTCTAATCTGTATAATCTTTGGCTGGGCCTGAATGTTGTTGCTATTTACGCCCCCACCGATGTAACTTACAAACTGGGCTATTTGTACAATTTACCACATGGAAGAGTGAAACAATTAGTGTATTTAGGCAGCGTCTTTCACCAGTAGGAAATGTTTTTGACAAATTGCCCCAGGCATTATTGCACCGCACACACTTACATTTAACATCAAGGGGAGAACAGGGACCTTTTCTTTCTGCTTGAGGGGGTGCAGGGACATTAATAATCCCCTTCTCTTGGCAATGCAAATATATTTAGGCATAAAAAGGATAGAATATATATAGGTCAAATTATACCTTATTTCTAAATACAGATTATTTACCTTTTTACATTTTTATTGACATTTTCAATGTTACAGTGTGTCGGTAGTTTTGCTTCAAAGAGTTTGTCATAAAGTCCTAATTAACAAGTAACAAGTTTAACAAATCGTGCAAACGTGAAAAAACCAAACAATCTTAAGTGCAACACAGTATTGTGTACTTCTTGACGTTATAACACAAGGTAGTTGTAGTAAGTCGATTACAGGATGTGAGTAATGACCATTTCAGATTATTTACATTTTATTCTTGCACAGTAACTTTTATTGGCAGATATTGTGCAAACAGGATATTCTGTCTCTGCGATTTTGCATGTACATGTATGACGGGCAATTATATTTGATTATATATTCTTTAAAAACAATAAAAAAAAGCTACACGTCTATTTGTAAGAAAGTGCAATGCTACTATTAAATTTGCGAAGGAAGGGCTGTAAGGAGAGATGGTGCCTATAGTAGCAGTGATCAGATAATAGTGTCTGGGAAGGGACTGTGACTGTGGGACAGCAGGTATAGTAGGGAGAGATGGTGCCTATAGTAGTGAGGATAATAGTCTCTGGAAAGGGGCTGTGTGATAGCAGGTATAGTAGTCCATGGGAAAGGACTGTGGCTTTGGGATCGCAAGTATAGTAGGGAGAGATGGTGCCTATAGTAACAGTGGGATAATAGTCTCTGGGAAGTGACTGTGACTGTGGGATAGCAGGTATAGTAGGGAGAGATGGTGCCTATAGTAACAGTGGGATAATAGTCTCTGGGAAGGGACTGTGACTGTGGGATAGCAGGTATAGTAGGGAGAGATGGTGCCTATAGTAACAGTGGGATAATAGTCTCTGGGAAGGGACTGTGACTGTGGGATAGCAGGTATAGTAGGGAGAGATGGTGCCTATAGTAGCAGTGAGGATAATAGTCACTGGGAAGTGACTGTGACTGGGGGATAGCAGGTATAGTAGGGAGAGATGGTGCCTATAGTAACAGTGGGATAATAGTCTCTGGGAAGGGAGTGTGACTGTGAGATAGCAGGTATAGTAGGGAGAGATGGTGCCTATAGTAACAGTGGGATAATAGTCTCTGGGAAGGGACTGGGGCTTTGGGATAGCAGGTATAGTAGGGAGAGATTGTGCCTATAGTAGCAGTGGGATAATAGTATCTGGGAAGGGACTGTGACTGTGAAATAGCAGGTATAGTAGGGAGAGATGGTGTCTATAGTAACAGTGGGATAGTAGTCTCTGGGAAGGGAATGTAACTGTGAGATAGCAGGTATAGTAGGGAGAGATGGTGCCTATAGTAGCAGTGGGATAATAGTCTCTGGGAAGGGACTGTGACTGTGAAATAGCAGGTATAGTAGGGAGAGATTATGTCTATAGTAACAGTGGGATAATAGTCTCTGGGAAGGGAGTGTGACTGTGGGACAGCAGGTATAGTAGGGAGAGATGGTGCCTATAGTAGCATTTGGGGGATAAAAGCATTTGGAAAGGGACTGTGGGATAGTCTGGGAAGGGGCTGTGGGATAGATGTAGAAAGAAGGAACAGTGCTTGTAATAGTAGGAATAACAGACTCTGAGAAGGAATTATTATTATAGATGGACTGTGGGGTAGGTAGTTTAAGCAAAAAGATAAATATAAGAATAAAAATTAAACTGAAGCTTCACAGTCAATCTGTTTTTTTCATTACCATGGTCAGTGACTAGCAACAATAAAGCATTTTTAGGGTGGTATAATTAAAATACTAAATGCCTGTAATGACCAGTGGAAAATTGTATCCACCTATAATATAGAAGTTGATTTAAATGTGAACTTTCCCTATATAGGAAATATAGGAAACTGTTCTGAAACTTGGGTCACTTAGTATGTGCAGGACAGGGTGCAAAACATTGGTGCAATCTGCCATGTGTTTTGCACTTTGTGCCCTGCCCTTCATACAGAAGAACTTCCACAGGTCTCTCTCTAGTGCCTCCCCATACACCCCCTTATTTGCAGAGGCAGGGGAAGGCTACCCTGCACTTACCACCTTCCCTATGGCAATAAAACTAGTGATAATAATAGAAATCCCTCATAAAAATGAATGACTAATTCATGAAAATGTTCTGTACATAAAACTTTTCTTTGCCAAGGGTAACCTGAGTATTAATCCAATTCTAAAGCCACGTAAACATTCCTTGTTTCTAATTTGTAGGTGACTGAGGAAAATGGTGTTGGCAGCAATGAATTCTCTAAATTGACAGCATTTTTAACATTGTGCTACAACTGATCATCAGCCCGGCTATATAACAAATATCTTGTTATTCAGAGCAGTCACCACAGCTTGTATAACCACAAAAAGACATCAATTCTGTAGAGCAAGATTTTACTTGAAAAAACTGCCAAATATTTAAAGTTATGTGATTTAATCCTTTTTTTCTCTATCCTTTGCCTTTCAACAGAACCCTCCCCTAAAATACCAACAGCAGAACCTGATACATCTGCTAAACACTGGGGCCAAACTGAACAAATTTATCATTTACAAAAAAAGGCTTTACATTAACAATTAGTGTTACGGAGCAATCATTTACCATATATTTTATCGGTGTTGTATCCAATGTATAAATGGCATTGGGAGGTAATTGCATCTTATGTGTGGTCTCCGAAGCCTCAGACCAGAAGCTTAAACGCTGCATATGCCCCTAATTCATTTTCAGAAATGTAATATAGTCTTTTGTATACAACTATGAATCATCTGTTCTTTCTGAACATTGATTATTATTCTTAGAATAATGAAACTGAAAACTCTTTCAACTAATCAAAGCATTATCTGGGCAAGTGTTTGTTTGGCTAAGGGCTTTTTAAATGACTGGCCGGGATTGCCTGTTCTTAGCTCATTGGATCAGACGTTCAGGAGCTGTTTTCATATTTACAGCTCTTTCCATTTGTACAGAGTTTATCAAATCCATCATCTGTGCATTTTTTCAACTTTATCCCAGACACCCAACAGTCTGGCACTTATAACTGCCTTAAAAATAATTAAAGGAGACCAGCAGTTTATTGGATATGATGTGTGCATGTGTAGTATCCTCGCGCATGCTGTTCCGTGCAGTCCAAACACTAATGCATTACACTCGATTTCTACTGTGGTTTAACAATAGTTCATCATTGCTATACAAAGTATTCTGACAGATTATGTGCTAGAGCGGCAAACATAAACACATTAATCCCTCGCAGTATAACACTAGGAATAAGGTGGATGGTGTGGGCACCGCTATGTAGTCACTGTGATGCACAACAAGGGTGCACTATGCATTACATTCGCAATAAAGTAAATGGGGATGCTCCAAATACGTGATTTTTGGATTTGGCAGAATACCACATTCTCCAGAAAGGAGTTGGTTGATGCCAAACTGATAAGAAAGCCTAGATTGCATATTCAAATTTAAGAAGAATTAAAAAAAATGTAATCCACAAAACAGAACTGTTGTGTTTCATTGTCCAGATCTGTCGTGTGATTTGGTTTAGCTGAACACGTGGGATCTGGACACGTTGGAATGCTTTAAAAATGGCCCACAAAAGTTTGATAAGATATGGAATCTCTGATTTGACTGGCTTAGCAACTACAGTCTTGTAATGCTGCTTTATGCACACTCCAATTTCCCCTTGCTATTCTTCCCTCTTTTCTCCTTCTATACTTCCTTCCTGTACTATGTGTTAGAAATAAATAAATAAAAATTTAATATTAAAAAAAGAAGGCTAAGACTCAGATCCTGCTTTTGTCCATAAGATGTCCATTTATTTGTTCATCATCATGTTCTGATAGTAAAGTCTAATGAAGGTGGCCAATACTGTGCAATAAGCAGCATTTCTCAGTCCAGAAATCATTATTTTTTATGTAGAACTACTGATTGTGAACTGTGCTGTTCGTAGAGCTATTCAGGCTTGGTGAGTTACATAGTTACATAGATAAATCGGGTTGAAAAAAGACAAAGTCCATCAGGTTCAACCCCTCCAAATGAAAACCCAGCATCCATACACACACCCCTCCCTACTTTCACATAAATTCTATAAAAATATGAGTTCAGAATCTGAGCTTTTCTTTGTTCTCATCAACCAGCTGACCCCCCTCTGATATTAAAAGTCCCACCCCTTCCTGCTTCATTTTCTTACTATTAACATAAAAATAATTTTGGGTTCTTTTTACTGCTTGCTGCAATATCCTTTTCCATATCCATTTTAGTTTGCCTATTCCTAATAGGTTATTGAACGAGCTGGAATAAAAAGTTGTCATTCAGCATATTTACAAACCTACTAGCTTTTTCTGTCTTGGCAACCCCATTACCCCATTCAATGTCTGGATAATTGAAATCACCCATAGTAATAACTTGACCTAGTTGTTAAGCTGCTTCTAATTGTAACAGTAGCTGGGCTTCATACTTGTCACTTATATGAGGTGGTTTATTCCCTTATTTCAACACATTGGGGCTCATTTATCTATAGCAACCAATCAGTGATTAGCTTTTTAAAGCCAGCTGCAAGTAGATCAATGAATGCAGCAATTTGATTGGTTTCCATGGTTTATTGCCCATGGGCAAATTTGCCCAGTGTTGATAAATGACCCCATGTCATATGCCATACTCCCCATAGGAAGTCAATGCTGATAATCCATCTCGGAGTATCAATGATGATAATCCATCTATTAGTGGGGTTGAATCCAACTACCCTATTTTTTTAGGGGTGGGCATGGAACAAGGGAACAGGATAACACCAAAGACGAAAGAGAATACGAGATTCAAAGACAAGGTCAGAGCCAACTATGCGACAATTCGATCTTGATCGTACAAGAAAAAGGACAAATATTAAAAATTATTAATCTTTCTGAGCATGAACTGAGTGATAGTCACATTAAGGTTTTAAATAAGGGTCTCTCTTTTTCACCCTCCCATAAATCAGATACATTTGACATTATTAAAGATGTCAATTTATTTGTAAGAAAGTAATATCTTAAGAAATACTTTGGGTCAGATATTAGGAATGGGACAGATATGGAATCCTTAGAAGCACAAGCTCTAAGTGATCTTGAAGATCTACTTACGGAGGGACAAGAAGGTCCCCTACGAGATGAAGAACTGACCAATAATAATACAATTGAAAAAAAGTTAAAGATAAAATCGAAGTTTACACCTCCATCTAATATATGTCCTAATATCAATATTTTTACAAATCTAGTGACCCAAGATATTCTAAAATTAACCCCTAGAGTATATGAAAAAAACATCACCCAAAATGAAATAGAAGCGATTAGAGAAATGAAAATGTGGGATGATGTTCAGATCAAACAATCCAACAAAGGTGGTAAGATTGTGATCTGGCCTAACCAAAATGTATTTGGAGGAAGCAGATAGACATCTTACATTGGAATGCTACAAAAAGTTAATGGGAGACCCGACGGAGAACTTTAGTGAAATTTATGAGAAAATCCTTAAAGAAGCACAGAAAGATTAATTAATAAGTAAAAAGGAACATCAGTTTCTTAAAGTAGAACATCCGAGAATTGCGACATTTTACTTGTTACCAAAAATTCACAAACAAATGGAGAAACCTCGAGGTCGACCAATAGTGTCTGGAAATGGGAACTTATCCGAAAAAGCAAGCTAGTACTTAGACCTATGTTTCAAACCCATGGTTGAATCCCTAATGTCATATGCAAGAGACATGATGGATGTATTAGTGTAAATTGAGGGTATGCAATTAACGCAAGACAACATCTTATTAATTACATTAGATGTTGAATCATTATATACATCAAATAGGCATGAACTGGGAATAGAGGCTGTACGATATTTTCTGTCCAAATCAGGAGGAGAATCAGAAGAACAAATAGAATTTATGTGCAAATTATTAAGATTTGTACTTTATTTCAATTACTTTACCTTTAATGGGCAATTTTTTCTCCAAACCCAAGGGACAGCTATGGGTTCAGCATGTGCCCCAGCCTATGCTAATCTATTCTTGGGACAGTGGGAAGAAACAGTATTGTTCAGTCAGAAATTTGCCAAATATCGCAAGTACATTGTAAAATGGCTCCGGTACATCGATGATATCCTAATAATCTGGCAGGGAACACATACAGAATTCACCAGCTTTTAAGGAAAATTAAATACCAATAATTGGAACATTAAGTTAACTTCCCAGATATCAGACAGAAAAGTATCCTTCCTAGATCTCAATATAACAAAAGGAGAAAGTGACGAACTAACAACCAGTAACTATAGGAAAGAAACTGCCACCAATTCCCTGATGAGCCATTCCAGTTTTCATCCAACAAAAAAACCCTGCCAATAGGGGAATTCCTTAGGCTACGACGGAACTGTACCACCCAGATAGAATTCAAACAACAAGCTAAGGAATTAAAAAGCAGATTAAAAGATAGGGGATATCCCAATAAACAACTAAAAAACGGCTATCACAGGGCCTTATGTACTGAGAAACAATCTTTACTAACCAAAAAGTTGGTAAATCAGAAGTTGAAAACACCATACGGTTCATAAATACCTTCAGTATAGATAGAAAAGAAGTTCGGAATATTCTCAACAAACATTGGAATGTTCTCCTAATGGATGAAACATTGAAATCTATACTAACGAACCAAGTACAAGTCTGTTATAGAAGATGCCTTAATTTAAAAAATCTAGGGGCAGATTTTCCTAGGGTCGAATGTAAATCCTTCAACTTCGAATATCGAAGTCGAAGGATTTACCGCAAATAGTTCGATCGAACAATCTAGCGTAAAAACGTTCAATCGAACGATTAAATCCTTCGAATCGTTCGATTCAAAGGATTTTAATCCATCGATCGAATGATTTTTCTTCGACCAAAAAAAGATTGCAAAGCCTATGGGGACCTTCCCCATAGGCTAACATTGACTTCGGTAGGTTTTAGATGGCGAACTAGGGGGGTCAAAGTTTTTTTTTAAAGAGACAGTACTTCGACTATCGAATGGTCGAATAGTCGAACGATTTTTAGTTTGAATCGTTCAATTCGAAGGTCGAAGTAGCCAATTCGATGGTCAAAGTAGCCAAAAAAATCATTCGAAATTCAAAGTTTTTTTATTCTATTCCTTCACTCGAGCTAAGTAAATGGGCCCCCTAATTTGTCATAGCCATTTCAGCTATGGGAAAACCTCAGATAAAATCAAAGGCTCCTACCCATGTGGGGAATGTAATAAGTGCAACCAAATATTGAGAAAGGAAACATTCCAAGATAGATTCGGAAAAGATAGACAAATACGAAACTATATAAATTGCAGAACGAGAGGAGCAATCTATTGTATAGAGTGCCCTTGCAATTTATGATATGTTGGAATGACCACCCAGATGCTCAAACAGCGCATGCAGAAACATTGTAGCACTATTAGAAATGCCGAAAACAATAAAAAAACTGAAAAAATACTATCAACTGTGGCACAACATTTTAGGGCTAAGCATCAATCAGACCCAAGGAAATTATCCTTTTGGGCTATAGAAAAAGTTACATTGGGAATCAGAGGTGGGAATTTAGAACAAGAACTTCTCAAAAAAGAAAGCTATTGGATCTTCAATCCCAATACAGTTGCACCTTATGGCATCAATGAAAACAACTTATTTCCAGCGTGTATTTAGGAAAGCGATTGTAGAACATAAATATATTATATAAAGATGTCATTACAGTTTTAGCACAAATCGCCATGTCCAGTGCCCCAAAATAACAGACACTAACCCAATATTCTCCAGTAATTAGCGGGTTAACTAAGACAAGATAGAGCGACGTCTGTAGGGGAGGAACTTGGAGGACGATGTGTGTACGTCACTTGAAAGACACCTAACCTCGCGAGACGATGACAGGTCTGACGTCGATGCAAGGAGAGTTTGCGGCTATAAAAAATACCAATAGGATGCTAACGGGTAATTGCCTTTTGAAAAAGACAATAGCGAAACGTGCGTCAGGGCAACCAACGGACTCTCTGATTTTAGCTAATAATCACTGGATGGTGGGGTGGGATTGAGACTACCAATTTTTTAAAAAAATACTTTCTCAGACTCTTTTACTGATCTATTTTCTATTCCAAGGACTGTGGGGTTTGCGGTTTTGTAGGTTATGATAGCCTCTTCCAAGTAAATATAGGAAGGTCATTTTGAGACCACAGCCCTACAGTTCCTGACGTTCTTCAACTTTGTGGTGCTCCTAGGGACCAGAAAAAACGAATAGCAACATCTTGGGAGCCACTCCACCCTCAATACAATTTTTCACCTTTCCTTATCTTCATAGAAGGATAATAATCAAAGGTTTATGTTGAAGATCGCAACTAATTAATTAATTTTTTAAATTTACCAGCTCTAATTAATTGCACAAGCTACTTTATGTTGTGCACTCTAGATTAATGAATTTATTGAATTAATTCAACAGCATAAGTCACTTTATAGTTTAATAGAAATCGTAGCATAATTAATTTTGAAATCAACTGGATAATCAATTGTACAGGTCACTTTATATAGTATGCACAATTTATTTAGATTCAAGCTGTGGAATTAATTTATTGTCACTTTCTTAATTCATGAATTAGCCAGGTGGGTTGATTGAAATGTTAAGAGCAAATATATATAATCACTAATTAATTTGAGTTTTACATAGTACCGGTACTTAGAATTTATTAAGGTGATTAAATCAAGATCAAGAATTAATTGTGATTAACTTTTTATTGCTATCAATTGTTTACAGTGCCGTTTTTAACTTTTTAAAAAGTAAACAAACAATTGAGATTTTTTTTAAAACACTTTATTTGAGATCCATATGGTGAATATTGCACGTGGCACTTTATAGTTATTTACTATACAGCTGGTTCTACGTATCTCTTTATTAAGCAACATTGTTTATATTCTGTAATTCATGTAACCCAGTGTTATCAGTTTACCCTTGAGATTTACAATAAATTATCAATTTGGAATCCTGAAGCAGAAAAGGTTACTTGTTTAACTTTAATTTAACAGATAGAAACTAAGTAGCAATTATAATTGTGACAAACAGATATTAAGGAAAGTGTGTATTAAATATATGAGGTTTGGTGAATTTGATACAGTCACAAACAAAGTTCTTTTTCTTTTTTTTTTAAACTCCAATAATACTCCTTGAGTGGCTGGAGAGTCTGGGTATCTATATATATTAAGAGTTAATTTTTTTCCTTCTACTAAAAATACTGTGGCAAGGTGTGCCATGCAATATCAAAACAAAGTGGCAGATCAAAAATCAAGTTCAGCTTTTCTCACCTGATCTAAGAATCCCCAATTCTGTTTCTCACGGTTTATTGCTAGCGCAATAATTTCTTACATGAGAATTCTCAATGGATAGTGGTAAGGTATTTTTAATTCAAACCCATGCTGATGGGTCAGTTGGTTTGAATGGATCTTGGGACCCTGTGTTCCCAAAATTTTGGGAGGAGAAAATTTGCTAAATGCATATAATCTCAATATATGAGAAAATTGCTTTTTTTTTCCTTTCAAGACTGAGTTCAGGAGAAACCTTGACCATCCCCCTAAACTTTGATCTTTAAGTGGCCAGTCATGTAAAGAGAAGTGAAGGGCTTTGAATGTTAGCAGAAGGATTTTGGATGCTATCCTTGCTTAACAGGCAGGATGATAATATGTTATAAGGTCCATTAGTGATTACTTACATATGTAACAAAGGGGGCAGTTTCAGATGGTCTTCATTTTGTGTATTTTCTGAACTATTTGTTTTAATATTCTGCCATTCTCCAACCTAAAATTTTAAATGCCATATGGTTGAGGCACAACATCATAAATTAAATATAGATTGGCCCACCAACATGTTACATATTGTATAACTGATCCACTACATGAAAGTAGATACCAATATTGTAGATACGATATTTAGGATTACATTTGTATGCATATAGAAAAAGCAAATGCCTAGTTCCACTACATCTATTTAATCTGCTGTGTAAGTATGCATGCGCTCTGTAGATAATAATTCCAGTATCTGACTGGATTAAAAAGGATTTCTACTTATAGATTTTAAACCCTATAGATACATAAATGATAATAATAATTAATAGTGCAAATTGATTTCAAGCATCACTGAGAATTCCTACCTAGATATTCCTACCCAAAACTATTCATAATAAAAGTATGGGATTCGTTATCTGTAAAACTGTTATCCAGAAAGTTCAAATTATGGGAAGGACATCTCCCAAAGACACTTTTTTTTTTTATCAAAATAATTCATATTATACATAATTGTTTCCCTTTTCTCTGTAATAATAACACAGTAGCTTGTACTTGATTCTAACTTGATTCTGGGTTTATATAATGTTAAAGTGATTTTGATAGTGGTAGAGTTAAGGTATGGAGATCCAGATTACAAAAACACCACTTGATCATAAAACCCCATGTCCAAAGCATTCTGGATAACAGGTCCCATACATGTATTTAAAAATGTCTGCTTTTTGTAGCCAGCAATTATGAATCACTGAAAAATATTTCCTTTTTTAATGCAAAATGTTTTCCAGAATATTTTTAAAAATGGGCAAAAACCATTAGTGCATGTAGTTTTCATATCTCTCAATCTCAGACTGTTCCATCCTCTCAACGGCCCATGGCTCTATATTCAGGGCCAGAATGGTTTATAAGGAGAGAACTGAACACGTGAAACAAGGGACGTTGGTAGCAATTGCCAGAGACAATGAAAAAGTGCTGGAAGGTTTACTCTGTGCAGAAAAATACAGTAAAACCTCAATTTTATATCTCTTGATTGTAAGTTCCCCCTCTTTTTAAATTTTTAACATTTTTCTGTGGTCCCATTAATATATAATGCATGATACATGTCCCTGATTTTATATTTTCCTGGATTGGACACCATGTTTTTCTGATCCCCTGAAAATGTAAAATGTGAGTTCTGCTGTTTTATTCTTTTCTTTTGCTGCCTCCTTGTTTTGTCCTATATTTATTTATATGTGCAGGTATGGGATCCATTATCTGGAAACCCATTATCCAGAAAGCTCGGATTCATGGGAAGGCCGTCTCCTAAAAATGAAGAATTTTTTTCTCTCTGTAATAATAAAACAGCACATTGTACATGATCCAAACTAAGATATAATTAATCCTAATTAGTGGCAAAACAATCCTGTTAGGTTTATGTAATGTTTACATTTTTTTTTTTGTAGACTTAAGATATGGAGATCCAAATTATGGAAAAATAGAAAGCCCCAGGCCCAGAGCATTCTAGATAACAGGTCTCATACATGTAACACCACAATTGCGCGCAGGGCTTTGCAAGGTATAATAAAAACAATTGCTACACAATTTAATACACAGTTAAAACAATGACGCTGGCTTGATGAATTTAGAATTTAGTAGATTCCAGGGACTTCACTCACCTAAAGAAAAGCATCCCATAGAATATAATGATACAACCAAGTGGTCGTTTTCTTTTTAAAAAATATAATTATGCAAATAAACCTAAAAATAAGCCTGTGTGCCAAACAGTAAATATATTAATAAATGTGAGTACATTAAAAAGTGACATTAATGAAAAACAAGGGAAAGCTAATTATCAGGAAAAACATTATTCTCTTGTTAAAGGTTTTGGCAAATAAGCCCCTTAGAACTTTTTTTTGAAGCCTTTAACTTCCCCATCCCAGAAAGCAATGCAAGATAACCCCCGTATAGGGTAATAACATTTAAACAACAACACAAAATGCTTTGGGATATTCTGGCAGCATGAATGTGCATGAGTAACGGGGAATGGATGGTGATTGGATTCCCTATTCTTTGCTGCACAAGTATGGGAAGGCTAAACCAAACTCAATGACAACTATACTGTTTGTTCTTTATGATGTCAGGCTGCTGATTCACATACAGTTTTCATTTATAACGGAAGAAACTCCAAGCAGAGATGCATGTGGTTATATGAGTCATTAGCAATTTATTGGAGATACTTACAGAATCCCCAGTGTGATTCAAAATGTATTTCTATATACAGATGCAGGATTATATGTCGACTATACTGTATTCTTATGGTTTATCTGCCAAGTATCAATTTCAGATTTGTCTTTCAGGCGGACTTAAAGGGATACTGTCATGGGAAAAAAAAATTTTTTCAAAATGAATCAGTTAATAGTGCTGCTTCAGCAGAATTCTGCACTGAAATCCATTTCTCAAAAGAGCAAACAGATTATTTTATATTCAATTTTGAAATCTGACATGGGGCTAGACATTTTGTCAATTTCCCAGCTGCCCCATGTCATGTGACTTGTGCCTGCACTTCAGGAGAGAAATGGTTTTTGGCAGGCTGCTGTTTTTCCTTCTCAATGTAACTGAATGTGTCCCAGTGGGACATGGGTTTTTACTATTGAGTGTTGTTCTTAGATCTACCAGGCAGCTGTTATCTTGTGTTAGGGAGCTGCTATCTGGTTACCTTCCCATTGTTCTGTTATTAGGCTGCTGGGGGGGGGGAAAGGGAGGGGGTGATATCACTCCAACTTGCAGTACAGCAGTAAAGAGTGATTGAAGTTTATCAGAGCACAAGTCACATGACTTGGGGCAGCTGGGAAATTGACAATATGTCTAGCCCCATGTCAGATTTCAAAATTGAATATAAAAAAATCTGTTTGCTCTTTTGAGAAATGGATTTCAGTGCAGAATTCTGCTGGAGCAGCACTATTAACTGATTCATTTTGAAAAAATTTTTTTTCCCATGACAGTATCCCTTTAAGTCTCTCTACCGCCTTTCAATAAAAATATAGACATATGAACCTGTTACTGTTAAAATTAATAAGAATACAGAGAATGGTCTCTATTAAAAAGGGTTTAGCTTGAGAGGGGCATGCTTTCCCTTTACAAAGCACTGGTGAGACCCAGAAAATAAAGTGCAGATTTGGTCCTCAGTACTCAAAAGTGACATCATTAAAATAGAGAGATGACCCTTTGGGAGTTTGGGAGTTTTAACATTGTACACGTATGTGACCTGTTATCGAGAATGCTCGGGACCTGGGGTTTTCCAGATAAAAGTTGAATTGATTAAATTGCAGTCTACGGGAGATTCTGAGCTTTTCAGATAACGGACCCTATACCAGTAAATGCAAGTTGCAGGGAAAAATGTAGTACCTGTTAAAGGCATGAAGTAGTAGAATCAGATGAAAGTGAGTGTTGGGCTGAAAATGAAATAGATAGAGCTGATCCAGGGACTATTCTGATCTACACTTGGGCAAATATTCAATGGCTTCAGATTTTTATTCACCTTCCTCTGTATCAGCTAAAAGTTAGGCGAAATGTATTTGGAAAAAATGCTGAGCTTGACTTACTTGATTCGTTTTTAACCTCATCTACAATGTTACTGTTAAGGGAGGTCAGTTATACCACAAGTTATACCAAATGAAATGAAATCCACTCTGCGTGTGCACTGACAGGCCAATCCTGTACATTAAGGGTAAAACTACATGAGATGTTGATCAGATTTTGTGGGTCCGATTTTATCTGATCTTGACACGCAACAACAGCAACGAGATTTGTAAAATACTACAAAATATGATCCCCCTATAGCTAGAATGTCCAGTTGAATCAGATAAAAGTTGGATGGTGTGGTTTGTTCCTGCATCAACATCCGACACTAGGAGAAATTCATGTGAGGTTTTTTTTAACTCTAATAAATTTGCATATACTTGAAATTCTATTGGGAGGTTATTTAAGAAAAACATCGAATATCTAAAACTCGAACTAATATGACCGACCTAAAAACTCAAATCGACAGATTTATCAAAGGTCAAATTTTGAAGTGGAAAATACTTCAAAATTCGACCATTAAATAGAATCCTCTGACATTCGAATTCGAAGTCTCATCATATTCCGATCGAAGTATATTCGAAGTCGTAGTATCCTATTTGATGGTCGAAGTATCAAAAAAATTTCTTTGAAATTCAAACTTTTTGTACTTCGAAAATTCACTCGAACCTTTGTAAATCTGCCCCTTAACAGATCTGTCCCTCAATGTATTTCAATGGTAAAAAAGTTGCTCAGACACCATCAAAATTTATCTCGTCGAATGAAGACGCAGCGTGCAGCATTCCCTTCTTACAGTTGTGTCTCGTTGGATGGAAAATTTTCTGTGTAGTTTACACATTAGATGTTTCTATCAGTCCTATTATATTTGGAACCATGCGACTAAATCCCACTTGTAGGGAACGTTTTGGCGATGTGACACCATCTAACAAAATCTCCCGTGGAGTTTAGTCCTAAGGAGCAGAAGGCCCAGGATTGGCTTTTCTCCAAACGTGTATATACATCAGTGAAGAAAACGATTCATTTGCCATGAAGTTACCATGGACAAGATTATCAATGAACAAACTTTTTTTGCCTAGGGTAGGTTTGAATTTTTGTCAGAGCAAAGATCATTGCAAATCTGCACTAGAATTAGATTTCTAAAACTGTATAGTGTATCCATTTCACATGGCACTGTTGTGTGCTGTGGGGTATCAGTTTTATAATATAATAGAAACGACTCTACTAATTTTTGCCCTTTGTAATGGGGAGTGCAGAAATGTTTACTCTTTGGGGCAGATTTATCAAGGGTCGAATTTTTAAGTAATGGGAGATTTTCTGAACTTCCATAACTTCGAAATTCGAATAAAAAAAGACCAACCGAAATTTATTAAAAAAAATCAAAGTTTTTTTTTGCAGGTGAATAGGCTGTATTCGATTGTTCAAATCGAAGCAAGGTCCACCAATTGAAGCAAGGTCCACCAAGTGACTCCAAATAGGTTCTAGTAGGTCCCCCATAGGCTAAAACAGCAATTTGGCAGGTTTTAGATGATGAATGGTCAAAGTCAAAGTTTTAAAGTGACAGTACATGATATATTTCGATATTCGAATTTTCTAATTTTTCCAAATTAGAATCAAATTTGGACTATTCCCTAGTCAAGGTACACAAAAATAGCTCGAAATTCGAATTTTTTTACTTTGAATTTTCAATTCGACGCATGATAAATCTGTCCCTTTGTATTGTCTATAATTGTGCATTGACATAATGCTTGTGCCTACTCCCCAGAATGGCCAAAATACACTCATGGTTTTAAATGAAACACCTTCTGCAATTTTTCGGATGTTGCAAATTTTCTTTAAGTTACGTGACTCGTGGTACAAAAAAGTTGCACTCTTACGACTTTATGCAGTGTACACAAAAGCACCTCCAAATATTTATCAATGCGCAGTACAAAATCAAACGTTTCAGGGGCGGACTGCCCCCTCCATCAGTGATATAGTACACAGATGTGAACCCCAACCCGCTAGTCCTCAAACACCCATGTAACTTCATCTTTCCAAACGAGTCCATTGCATATGATGTAAGATGTATGACGTAAGACGTAGACGTGCATTTGACGTCACTGATCAGTTTGCTTCATAAGATAACAGCCGTCACCATATTGCCAATCAACTGATGGAGGAAGGCGCCATCTTGCCAATCATTCTCCAGTCGCCATTTTGCCAGCCGCTAGCGGGTTGTGTACTATATAACTGACGAAGGGGGCAGGCAGCCCCTGAAACTTTTAATTTGCATCTTTTTTCTACATTTACTTCATACTCCCCAGAATGGAGCCAAATATTTGGAGCAGGAGGACAGCAGGTTGGGCAGCCTTAATGTGAATAGTAATATGTATATGTTATTACACAAATCTAATGAGTTATAATCTGGTCAATGAGCCTCTCTCTGAGTCTGGGGACAGGGATATTTGTTCCTATTACCCAAGACTAAATCCATTGCCATCCCTGTATCAGTCTTGCCTAGAGCTAAGCAGGGATCTTAGCGACACACATGGCTAGTCTCAGGCCTGCAGCATTCTGTGAATTTCTATTTGGGTGCCAGAATGATTGATCTGCTTGGAAGGAATGTTTGTATTCACTTTGAAGCTGCCAAAGCAAACACATTGGAGAGAAGTACAGGGAAGCGAGCGGCTTTGCTCTGCACAGAGATCAGTGTGCAGGGAGTTCACAGAGAGTTGAGACAGCTCCATGTAGAACACATACAAACATTCTGCTCACTTCACCTCAGCACATTACTCACTGGGGCTGAGAGCTGGGAGCTTCCTTAAACGATTTCTAATTTTCCTCCCAGAAATTATTAACATTAATAGACTCTTGTCCCTACCTCTTCTCCCACTGTTGGGGCTGTGTTAACCACTCAGCTATTTGAGCACCAATATTTAGTACAAGAGGCATGGATCACCTCAACTCCAGGGCTTAACGTTATTGCTTTCAATTTGGATCAGCGCCACCCTCAGATATGCAGCTCAGGACCTTAACCCACATTTTTATATATAATTGCAGGCTGGGCCCTATATGGTGAGTCCAGTTGGAACGTGGTCTCTTACCATCATCCCCACCATTTCGACTGCTGAGAGAAGCAGATTTGCTCCTTTCCCCAGCTCCTTTTATGAGCACTGAAATGTGTAGCTTCCGCTTGTGTGCAGGCCCACAGAATGGAGGTTGGCTCAAAAATGCAAAAGCAGATATTTTTGGATTTACCACTGCTCTGCTCCGTGTGTCTGCATGCAAGCAAAAGCTGCACAAATGGAGCTGGGGAAGGGAGCAGATCTGCTTCTCTCAGTGTGCAAAACGCAGACTCAAATTTGTGTACAAATTTAAGGTAAACCTGGCTTATGGATACACTTGTTCCTTTTCCATCAACGCTTGAACTTGTAAATCAGCTGACAGTTGTTAACTGCCAAGTTGTGTTTCTAAAGGTGGCCATACACGCTCAGATATAATTGTACAAAATTAGGTCTCATAAGATATTCAGTGTGTGCATGGCGGGAGCAGAGCCGATATCGCCAAAAGACTTGGATTCTGGTTGGCTCGTCAACTGGACAAGATAAAACATTTTGATCGGGCTTTTAAAGGCACCCGACATTGGCATGGGATACTGCTGAATTGTCAGATAAAGGTAGCATTCTGTTGTTTCTAAATGTCAATTAAGCTCTTAATGTTTGTAATGAAAACTAATTATCTTTCCTCGACCTTTGCAACTGTTACGTGTATGGAAGCTGTTACTGGAAGCTTCATAAGCACCACCAACTATATGTTCTCCTCATGCACTGACTGTTCTCTGGCAACTTCTTTCATACCTTAGTTTGAACAAAGAAGGGATCTCTGGACTGGCTAATACAATAAAACAGCAACTATGGCCTCCAGTCATGCACCACAAAGTACAGTGATGTGTGGGATGATGCATCATTTAAAAGTACTTACTATATTATTGATCAACTATGAAATTTAAGTGATGGTGTTACAGATTATTATCTTGTTGAATACATTAACGGTTCTCCTATGTCCAAGCGATGACACTTTAAAAATAATCTAAGCAAAATCATGCAGAAACAAAAAGCATCATACTTTAGATCTTGGTATAGCCTTTGACTATTTACCCACCTTACTGATTGGCCACCCCATATCTTGAAAATACCTTATACCAGTGTTGCCCAACCAGTAGCCTGTGAGCAACATGTTCATCACCAACCGATTGGATGTTGCTCCCAGTGGCCTCAAAAAACAATACTGTATATATTATCAAACAGAGCATCCTGTAGGCTGCCAGTCCACATAGAGGCCACCAAATAGACAATCACATCCCTTTTTTGGCACTCCCTGGAACTGTTTGCATGCTTGTTTTGCTCCCCGACTCTTTTTACATTGAAGGTTACTGGTAGATGACTAGGAAAATTTCTAAATGGTGGAAAATGTAAATCATACTTCAGAAACAAATTCTGAAGGAATGTAATTGGGTGAATTTATTAGGGGAAAGCTAAAGCAGATTGACATTAATAGAATAGTGCCAGTGGCACTAAGGTCTCCTGCAAGAAGGATGCGTTGAGCAGGCCCAGATTTGTGGAAAGGCCACCTAGGCCCAGGCCTAGGGCGGCAGGATTTTAGGGGGGCGGCATGCTGCCGAACAACACCCACATTGATCCAAAAACACTGGGGATGCTCTGGAGATACAATAATTTTTTAATTTTTCTGTGCACCAATCCCCATTACTCCAGTCCGGATGATGAAAATGGAGGGGACAGGGGGCGATGAACGTCAGTGGGCCTAGGGGCGCCCACTATGTAAATCCGGCCCTGGCGTTGAGGATCCCATGGGAGTATTGAGGTAAAACAACAATGGTTTCAGAATAATGACAACTTTTGCTCATGAGAACTCTGTTTTTGGATGTGGTTACCAACATAAAGTATGTAAAAGCCCATTCAACGCTGAAGCCTTAGTCATTTAGGGAAGGGACACATAAACCAGGGGGTAATCTAATGGATGCTTCAGTCAAGCAGATAAAGGATGAGGAAAACAATATATACAATATTCAGAAAATACAATACAAAATACAGAAATATATAGTAAATAGCAGTGATCCCCAACCAGTGGTTTGCATGTTGCTCACAAACCCCTTGGATGTTGCTTCCAGTGGCCTCAAAGCAGGTGCTTATTTTTGAATTCCTGACTTGGAGGCAGGTTTTGGTTGCATAATAATAATGCCAAACAGAACCTCCTGTAGGCTGTCAGTTCACACAGAGGCTACCAAATGGCCAATCACACACTGACTAACCTTGAAAACTTTCAACCACTAATCGTAATGACTTCTTCAGAAATCGTGAGGACACCTTGTTTAGTTTACTGAAGATGATGTTTTGATGCCTGGTATTGGATCTCAGGTATGGGATCTGTTATCTGGAAACCCCTTATCCAGAAATCTCTGAACTATGGGAAGGCAGCCTCCCATAGACTTAATTTAAATAAAATAATTTGGATTTTTAAAATTGATTTCCTTTGCATCTGTAATAATAAAACAGTACCTTGTACGTGATCCTAACAAAGATATCATTTATCTTTATTGGAACTATCCTATTGGGTTTGTTAAATGTTTAATTTATTTAATTTAAATATTTTTTTTTAGTAGACATCATGATCCAAATTAAGGAAAGATTGCTTATTTGGAAAACCCTAGGTCCCGAGCATTCTGGATAACAGGTCCCATACCTAAAATATAATTCTAAATGTATCCGAACATTGATGCTTGCTAAGAATGCACCGGAGCACTGGGGATTATGGCTAAAATTTTGTCGGACTGGGCCTGTTTGTTTTCATGCTTAAACATTGATGACAATATGCGTGGCTGTACTCACTTGCGTTTTCTGCAATCAATGTTTTTTCCCCACAAGCAGTTGTTAGCCAAAAATAAAAACCTTGCCAGGTTTTCTGCATTTTCTGCTTGGTACCCAAGCTGCAGGGGTTCATAAATCTGTGTATTTTGGAAGTTGCTAGTGACTTGAGTCATAAATACTTTAGTCAGTGACGTGCCTTGATCCGGGCGCTGCCATCTGGCTGTACCTACCCTGCCCCCATCTCCAGCATCTGCCCCTCCTTAGGTTTCCCTGCCCCTAGTCCTAACCTCTGGTCTAAAGGCTTAAAATGATCAAAATTGTTAGTTTGGGTATGTCTTTCCTTTCTGTCTTTCCTTTTCCCCTCTACTTCTTCTAATTTGTGTGCAAATTGATGCAGTATGCATATGGAAATGTAAAAATAATCTTTCAAAATAAAGTAAATACAAAATAAAGATCAATATTGATAAATGGCAATTACCACATTTGTAAATCCACCCTTCAATAAGGGGGTGATTTATTATTGTTTGAGTCTTAAAAACTCTAAATTGTTCAAACTCAAATTTTCGAGATTTATCAACTAATTTGAATTAAAAAAAATTGAATGAGCAGAATTACTGAAAATGAATAGTAGAATGACCTTTTAGTGCAATCAAATTTCTTTCTGAAATATAACCACTTTTTTGAAACCAGTTCTGTAAGTGATTATGAAATCTAAACAATGTTTCACCATTTATCAGCATTATTCATAAATTCCTACGGCATTGATATTTACACTACATTTGTGGGTTTTGGGCCAGATCTGTAAATTCTTCTCACATGTTCTGTTGTACTTATTCAGGTGCATTAGGAAAATGTTGTTTTAATTTATGGTTTAACAATAAAACAGCGCATACAGGTGAAATCAATAGCAATACAGCTAATGCCTTGTTCTCTCTCAAATAAAATTTGATCATTGCTGGATCCCAGCCTGAAACAACACAACCAATCACACACATCTGGAATTAGTCACTAATGTACAAGGGAGCATCTCCCGGGAATCCAAATAATTTCACTGTCTCTTATTAGTGCTTTGGATTAACTCTGGGGTCCCAGGGGTTTATATTAATGAGGTTAATAGACTTTTATTCATATGTTGTTTTTTGTAAGTGAAATGAAGGTGATCGCCCTCTCTGGTTATTAATGAGTACACAAAAACTGGAACACATTGTATTATTCTGAAATAAAGACACTTAGGGGATTATCGTGAAAAACTGGCAAAGTTTACCTTTGTCTAGCAACACACACAGTGACCAATCAGATACTGCTTTTATTATTCTATCACCAGGAGGCCAGTAAAAGTGCTGAATGGTTAGAATTTCCTAACCAGAGCATATGTACTGTTTTTACAGACTGGCCTAAATAGAACATTTCAGGGTCATAGGTAGAGGTTTGTAACCCCCAGTGCAAGATTTGGTGAATGGAACCCTTCTTTACTGTCTGTACTGTACATGAAAATTACATTGTATTTATGCTACCATATGTTTTGGAAACAATATACAGGTATGGGATCCATTATCCAGAAACCCATTATCCAGAAAGGCCATCTCCCATAGACTGCATTTTACTAAAAAAATTTAATTTTTTTAAAAAAAATTTCTATGTAATAATCAAACAATAACTTGTACTTGATCCAAACTAAGATATTAATCCTTATTGGAGGCAAAACCAGACTATTGGGTTTATTTAATGTTTAGGAAGCAATAGAGGAAAAATAGTTAAATTTTCGAATGTTTTTTTTGGCTACTTCGATCATCGAATTGGCTACTTCGACCTTCGACTACGACCTTCGACTTCGAATCGAACGATTCGAACTAAAAATCGTTTGAATATTCGATAATCAAAGTACTGTCTCTTTAAAAATTTCTTCGACCCCCTAGTTCGCCACCTAAAACCTACCAAGGTCCCCATAGGCTTGCTAACACTTTTCTGATCGAAGGATAATCCTTCGATCGATGGATTAAAATCCTTCGAATCGTTCGATCGTAGGAATAGCGCAAAATCCTCTAACTTCAATATTCGAAGTTGAAGGATTTTAATTTGGCAGTCGAATATCGAGGGTTAATTAACCCTCGATACCCTAGGTAAATGTGCCCTTTAAGGTATGGAAATCGTAATTATGGAAGGACCCCTTATCCAGAGAACCCCATTCTGTAAAACAGTTCCCATACCTGTATATGGAATTGGTAATGTATTTACCTTGCCACGTGTTTTGGGATGAATGATATTTGCTACTGTTGTATATGTTCCCTCTGCCTCTACAAACCAATCTGACCATACAGTTGTTTTATTGTCAATCACTAGCAAATAGTGGTATAAGCCATATTGTACTGCTTTCCCTGCTTTCTGACTTTATGGGGCAGATTTATCAAGGGTTGAATTTTGAAGATAAAAATACTTTGAAATTCGACCATCAAATTGAAATACTTCGAATATCGAAGTCAAAGTTTTTTTCATCGAATTTGGATATCCTTCGGTCAAAGTAAAATCGTTTGATCGAACGATTAAATCCTTTGAAACGAAACTTAGAAAAATGCTCTAGAAGGTCCCCATAGGCTAACATAGCACTCCGGCAGGTTTAATTTGGCGAAGTACTGAAGTCGAAGTTTTGTCAAAGAGACAGTACTTCGATTATCGAATGGTCGAATATTCGAACGATTTTTCTTTGAATCGAAGTCAAACTCATAGTATCCTATTCGATTTTTGAAGTATCCAAAAAAATTACTTCGAATTTTGAATTTTTTTACTTTGAAAATTCCCTCGAATTCACTTCGACCCTTGATAAATCTGCCCCTATGATTTCAGCACTTGGCATGAGATTTTTTTCCTGTAAGTTCCCGCACAGTCCATTATTTTTTCATGTTGGCTTGTGGTGTGCCTGGGTGTGCAATCAGCGCTAATGTCATGTTGTTTGTTTTACAGTATATAATTATGTATCTGTCTGTGTATTTCTATACAAACATTGATTTTCTACATGGTCACACATTCCTAGAAGCATGAATCGGTAGAAATAAAGCTTATTGGAGAAAGCCCTGTGGGCCAGTCCCTTTGACCTATGTGGGTCAGTCCATATTAATTACAAACCTGGTAATTAGCTCAACAGATTACAGGCAGGGGACTGTCTTATGAATGATATTCTATCCTGTAATCACCATTCATAGTAAATGTTTTAAAACATGCATTGGGGTTTGGGCCATTACATAAGAGGAGCAATAGAGTTGGGGCCACAATCATCAACACATTTCTTGAGGCTTAAAGCATACCTACAGTTTGTAAAATGTAATATTACCCACTGGTGTTAAAGTCAGTTTCACTGCGGAGATGTGTAGCCATTAAGGATTTTGGTAGTCTTGGTTAAAGTGATAATATAACCTGTATTTGACAAAAGCCAAATGAATTAGGTTTGAAATGAGAATATGTTATGCCCATGGTTTTAATTTAAAACATGTAAATATAAAATTTTATTTTACAAATTGCTAATAAATCATCCATTTGTTTTTAGCTCCCTAAATTCAATAGCAAGATGTAAAAAGCAGTAAACAAGTGCAAAGCACAGAAACCCCAGCCTCCCGTCTCCTAGTTGTGTTCTGTGTCTTAAGCTGGCCATAGACGCAAAGATCCGATCGTACGAATCGTGGATTCGTACGATTTTCGGACCATGTGTGGAGAGTCCCGACATTTTTCGTCCGTCAGAGATCGGTCGTTTGGTCGATCGGACAGGTTAGAAAATTTCTGTCGCCTGCCGATAATATCTCTGCGTGTATTGCCGATCGTACGATTTTCAGAGGGAGACTGTCACTAGTGTTGTCAGACATAAGTATCGTACGATTGCTGTCAGGGGCAGAACATTGGGTGATCTGTTCTTATTTGATCGGAATGGTAAAGACTTTGATCTGAATGGTTAGTGGAGGGTCGGGAGATGGGAAAGTCCGATCGTACGTTGATTCGTACGATCGGATCTTTGCGTCTATGGCCAGCTTTAGGTTTAAAGAAATGTAGGAGTTCATTGGGCAAGAAGTTTGTTTAACTGATAATCGTACTGCTTTCACCTCTCTCCTCCCACAATTGCTTTGGAGAACCAAGAAGTTTGCCTTTAAATTCATCTGCGAGTGGACATAATTACTCTTTACAAGTACATTAGAGGACATTATAGACAAATAGCAGGGGAATCTTTTCTCCCATAAAAAGGATCACCGCACCAGAGGCCACCCCTTCAGACTAGAGGAAAAGAACTTTCATTTGAAGCAACGTAGGCAGGGCCGCTCCGGCCATGAGGCAAGGTGAGAATCTTGCCTCAGGCGGCACGGAGCGGCCAGTTACCAGGGGCGGCAAAAAGCCGCCTCTGGTAACTTTAAGAGCCGAATTTCCATTTTTTAAAACGGAAATTCGGCTCTTCTAGCGCAGCGAGCGCAATAGCGCTCACTGCACTAGCGATGCGGCCCCTCCTCCACCCGCTCCGACTCTGGTAGTTAGAAGAGCGGAGCAGGAGGAGGGGCGGCATTGGGGCTGCTGCCTCAGGCGGCAGCAGCCCCTAAAACGTGCCTGAACGTAGGGGGTTCTTCACAGTGAGGGCAGTGAGGGGCTTGGATGATTTCTTGGACAAGCATTATATCCAAGGCTATTGTGATATCACAATCTAAAATCAGTTTAGATATTGGTATGTGTAGTTTAATGTGAGTGTATGGGCAGGTTGGTGTGAGTGTGTGTAAGTATGTGCACTGGGATCATTTAAAGGGATGTACTTTAGTGATTTTTCAACCCAAACCATCCTTTCTTTTTATGTGTATTTTTGCCCAAAGACTTTGACTTTTAATTATGCATTACCCCAGTGATTCTCCAAAGCAACTGCTTGTGCTAAAATGCTGCTGGTGCTGAGGCTGCCCTGCACACTGTCTACAACTGCTAATTATAAAGACCAACAAGTGATGGCAAATGACTTGCTTTGTGATTGTTTTCATTTTAAGCACAGTATTATTCACTGGTGTGGGAAACAAGAGGGATTTAGACTCTCATTGGAACTGTATTTACAATTACATTAGTGTGCAAACAGTTCATGTGTCCCTGCTCTGCACTTCTATTCAGTGACAAGGGATATGTAGAAAGACCATTATTGTCAGCAAATGACCGATGTGTAGATTCACTAACCCCCCTTGCGAGTTGTAGTGGCAGTTCATCTTCATACTCATTGTCTGGTGACTGTGCAGCCCAGTAAGAGAAGTTTTACTACATAAGGAGATTAAAACTGCCTGACTATTATTCGAGTGTCTGTTTTTTGATCACCTCCACACCTGGTGATCAGAAGGAAAAGGAAACATTGAACAGTAAGTACTATTTTTTGTTATTTCAGGTCAAACACTCACGTTTGTGAGTGTGGTAATGCAATTAAAGGTATGTGATCTATTCTTTGTAAAGCTCCGGACCTGTGCATTTCCAGATCAGGAATCTTTGCATAATTTGGATCTCCATACCGTAAGTCTGATAAAAGTCCAATAGGATCGTTTTGCCACCAATGTGGATTCTTTTAGCTTAGTTGCCATTAAGTACCAAAGTACTGTTTTAGTTTTACAGAGAAAAAGAAAATGTGTTTTAGAAATTAGATTAAATGTTTAAAATTGCTTAACCTCGATGAGGAGTCCATTATGCAGGGGGATTATCTGTGCACTGGTAAATATCTACCGCTCAAGGACCAAACATGGAGTTACATGTTACATATAGTAACTGTTTACTCTGTTCCAGAAATAACAAAAGCTGAGTATGTTAGAATTGGCCTTCATCCAAAATCTGATCCTAGATGTGGTGCAATTGCTAATTTAAAAGAATGCAAAAAGATTGTTTTAATTTTAAGGTTCCATAACAGGAAGTAGGATAAAGAGCCCAGAAGAACACAGATATTCAAGGGGTTGTTCACCTTTGAGTTAACTTTTAGCATGATGTAGAGAGTGATATTTGGGATTTTCATTTTTTACTATCTGTGGTTTTTGAGTTATTTAGCTCTTTAGCCGACAGCTCTCCAGTTTGCAATTTTAGCAATCTAGTTGCCATTGGAATAAGAGGCTGGAATATGAATAGGAGAGGCCTGCATAGAAAGATGAGTAATAAAAAGTAGCAATAACTATACATTTGTAGCATCACAGAGTTTTTGTTTTTTGGATGGGATCGCTGACCCCCATTTGAAAGCTGGAGTCAGAAAAAGGAGGCAAATTGTTAGAAAACTATAAAAAATAAATAATGAAATTGAAATGTTGCTAAGCATTGGCCATTCTATAATATACTAAAAGCTTTACCTTCTGTTTCACAGAAACAGTTTAGATAAAGTATTTCCCAAGTTTTCTTTCTTCCGCATGTCTATGTTTGCATCCTCCTCCTCCTCCCATGAATAAATAAGTACACCGGCCATTGTTTATGTTACTGCAGCCATTTTTGGAATGAGTTTAATAGATGGTCAGTCTCCAAGGTTTCATTAGCTCCTCATGAAATTACAAACCCACCGCTTGTGATTCAGTGACCAATAACATTGATAACAACTGCATAAACTAGGTTTGAGCAAATGAGAATACAAATAACCATTCACTTTTTTTATATAAATAATTTCAAGTAGAAAAAAAAAAAACATGAAAAAGAAGTCTTTGGGATTGGGACACCCGGGGACGACTGAATGATTCATTGAGCCATTAATCAGTGTGAAATTGTGTGGTAGTCCAGTGCACTTGTAAAAACAGAGGAGCAGTTTGTAAAGTTGAATGAACATATAATGGCAGGTCAAATCCCTCCTCCGGCTGGACAGCTTGATAAAACACCTGACAGGAAAATAAACAGCGGCCATGATGGGAAAACACAGGACTGTGAGAGAATACTCCTCGCTTCTCCTCGCTCAATCACAACCATATTTAGTTTTGTCCTGAAAGGAAAGTATTTGGAGAAACATTTTCTGAGCTGTTAGTGCAATTGGCACAATTCAGGACGCCTCCCACGAAGGCAGCAATTCAGCCCAACCCACAGGCCAGCGAGGGTTAAATGAAATTCTGACAAATTACTCTCTACACTAATGGAGAGTATGGATTCTGGAAAAGGCTGCTATATTATACCATAGACAGGAACTATTTATTAGGCCTGTGTGGGGCTGTTTGGCCCTCTGTGTATTTGAAATATCAGGGACTATTTTGACTTTCAGTCTGTACCTGAACTCGTGTACAGGATCGATCAGGACCCGGGGTTTTCTGGATAAGGAGGTCTTTCCGTAACCTGGCCTTAAAGGAGAACTAAACCCTAAAAAGTAATATGTATAAAAATGCCATATTTTATATACTAAACCAGTCTAAAGTTTCAGCTTGTCAATAGCAGCAATGATCCAGGACTTCAAATTTGTCACAGGGGGTCACCATCTTGGAAAGTGTCTGTGACACTCACATGTTCAGTGGGCTCTGAGCAGCTGTTGAGAAGCTAAGCTTAGTGGTCTTCACAAATTATCAAGCAGAAAATTAGGTTTGTCTGTAATATAAGCTGATGCTACAGGGCTGATTATTAAATTCTGATGCTACTTGCACAAGTTTCTGTACTATCATGTAGTAATTATCTGTATTAATTACTTATCAGCCTTATATAGTGACAGTTATATTGTGTGTGTACTGTATATTTTGTAAAATAGTTTTGAAGCAAGTAGGCCCCTAAGCTCAGTAAGTGACAGTAGCACAGAGCATGTGCAGTAAATCAGCAGAAAAGAAGATGGAGAGCTACTTGGGCATCTTTGGAGACACAAATCTTTACTGTTAAAGGGCAGCGCCGATCCTTGGGTCGCCCTCCATCTCCCACTCCGCGCTTAAAAATCAGCGTTGGAGTGTGTGAAGAGGTGCATTGAGTGCAATTTCACTCTTTGCACTAGCGGAGTTGAATTTACGGTTTAAAACCAGCTCTTAAAGTTACAAGAGATGGCTTTTTGCCGCCCCTTGTATCTGGCAGCTTGGGGCAGATTTACTAAAGGGCGAAGTGACTAACACTAGCGAAGATTCGCCAGCGTGATGTCATTTTGTTACTTCGCTGATTTACGGTCGCTGGCGTAACTTCGCTAGCGAAGGAGATAGACTCTAGCGGATTTTACTGAACGTATCGATACCTCTTGCGCCAGACTTGCCTTCGCCACCTCAGACCAGGCGAAGTGCAATAGAGTAGATAGGAGTTCCTCAAAAAAATAGTTGAAAATCTTTCTAAGTCCCAAAAAACACTGGGGACTTTCATTTTTCAGGGTGATAAGCTGCAAAAGATCGTAATTTTTTTTCTGGGGTACCCGCCTTCCCCCATACATTTTCTAACATATGGCACATAAACTATACACTGGGCTCATGTGTAGGGCAATATAACAATTCTATTTTATTTTATTAAGGTTTCCTGGGCTTGTGCAATGTAATGTATTTGCTTCAACAGATATGTCCATTCAACTTCCCGCCGTATGCAAATTAGGCAACGCTATTGCAACTTCGATTCGCTTGCCGCAGTAACGCTAGCGCAATTGCGCCAGTTTTCTATGCCCTTGACGCAACTTCGGATTTTAGTGAATTAGAATTGTCCTGGCAAATCTACACCTGGTGAAGTGTTGCAATGTGAGGGAAGCGGACGCTAGCGCAAATTCGGCACTTAGTGAATCTGCCCCCTTGCCTTATGGCAGGAGCGGCCCTGGTAAAGGGCTATGGTTGCCTTGGGCTGGTACAGAAGCCCAAAACATAATGTACAACATTCCTAGCTACTTCTTTAGTTATAATTTAGTTCTCCTTTAAGGCTGCTAAAAATTATTTAAATTAAAAAAAATTTAATTAAACAAAGCCAATAGAATTGTTTCCCTAGCAATAAGGATTAATTATATCTAGTTGGGATCATGTGCAATTTACTGTTTTATTATTACCGAGAAAAAAAGCAAATGTGTGTTAAAATTTTGAATTCCTTGATTAAAATGAAGTCTATGGGAGACAGCCTTCTTGTAATTCAGAACTTTTTGGATAATGGGTTTCTAGATAACAGATCCAATACCAGTACTTCAATGAATTACTATAGCCACACATGCCCAGATTTGGCCAATTTTGACCACACTGCCTGCCAATCTGGGCATGTATGACAACCAGGGGTCTGAAAATCCTGCCGAATTTCCATCTGTCTCCTGTAAGATAGTGAAGAAAAGTCACATCACTGAAATAAATCAATGCATTATACAGTATCTTTTTATTTGGCCTGTGAGCTGATTGGTCAGGCCCAAGTACGGCAACCTCAAGGCCTTTCAGATGTTGTCAATCTACAGCATCCACCAAACAGTGTTATATGTGACCAACAAGTGTGCTTAGAGTGCCATATTTTATAAAATTAGACAAGGATTAATAAAGAGCACAGTTTGGTCTGAAACTTTGCTTTTTTTCTGTATGTATATTGGCTGAATAACTCTTTTCCATAGTTCACCATGTATCAGTGTGCAGTGTGTATATTGACCCTACACAAGGTACAGTTCTTCCAGTATGAGCACCTGACTCTAGTTAGCTTTGCAGCAGTTACCTATTCTATAGCCTTATGAAGATGTACTATATGTGACCCTGTGGCAAATAGAATAGAAAGCAGTTTGCCTAATATATCTGTGTACAAGGCTTTCCACTTAGCAGCTGGACAGTCCCAGGGGTTACATTGCATGGATTACTGTTTCTTGGAGGATGATTGACATGGAGCATACATCTTCATTTAATAACATATTTGTCTAGCAGCTGCATTGTCTGTTTACATACATATATACAGTATATCATTGCAAAAGTGAAATGCCTATACAGCTGCTTCAAACGGTGTCAAACCACTTATCCTTGATACTATAGCCCACATATACTGTAGGTTATCCAAAGAGCCAGGGAGCTGATTGGGCAGAATGCACACCTTTAAGTGGCTTGCCAGGCAAAGATATAAAAACTATGAAATGAAAATATGGGAGAGCCACCGTAGGACTGATTCTACAAAGCTTAGATCACCCCTGCAAATCATTTCACCCAAATTACACATGTCAGTATGTACGTGAGCCCCTAAAATAAGAAATTCAATCAATAAAACTATGGTGTGATCTCTCCAGCATTAATGAGTCAAAAAGGAAATTTCAGGACTATTTTAGTGTATGGCCAGATTGTACAAAATACAATTACATGGTATGTTTGGTAATATGTCCTATAATAATTTGGTTCATGTATAAGTTTTTGAAAATCATTATGACAAATCATTAGATAAAATATTATAGTATAGTATATGTATTATAGTAGGCCATATTTGTACACAGATTATTCCACTGGGGTTCCCGCAGTACCTGCATCAGTACTTGCCACTAAGCAAAAGTCCTTTCTTAGTTAACCAATGTAGTAAACCGTAGCAACCTATCAGATATTAACTTTGATCATTATACTGCAATAATACTACAGCCACAGTCACAGTCAACTGTAATTGGCCAAACCAAATAAGGGTAATTAATAGTTGCAAAGTGGTGTCTATCTCCTATTTTAACATGGAAACACAACAAAACATTGTTGAGGAGAAGGAAGTAATACAGTTATGTAGCTCTTTTGTCGCCAAGTGTCTCTTTAGTGTTCATTCCATTGACAGGTTAATACAATGTGCGTAACCCTCCCAGGAAAGGCTGAACTGATAGACAGAACTGATGGACAAGCTGTAAGACCAAAACAAGCAGATAAGAGAGCAATACAAGTGTTACGAGCACCAATTTGCATTGTTAGCAGACAGTTCCTAGACAACCTTGTAAAATAGTTTAGAAGCAAGTTGGTCTATGTCATTCAACCACCTGGAATAAGCAATTAAAGGAGCAGTAACACCAGAAATGAAAGGGTTTTGTGTGCATTGGTAAAATGTGTGTGTTTACTTATGTATCAGTTAATAATGTCATATGGAGCCTTTGCCCCACTGATAGATATGACATTACTCATGCTGTCTGCCGTGTCAGTGAATGCAACAGTTTGTACTAATGGCAGACTTTGGTCTGAAAACATTCAAGGTAGAGTGCTGCAGTGGGTTGGGCACCAACAAAAAAGCTGGTAACCTGTGGGCTGCGGGTTGTATTTTCGGGTGCGGGTATAGATGCAGGTTGGCAGGTCTGTGGGTTGTGGGTCTGCAGGTTTGTGGGAAGCAGGTCTTATCTGTAGCAAGTTTTATTCCTTTACACATTTTTAAAGCTTTTTTCTGACAATGTCACTTCCACTTTATAGCAACAGGCAGCTCTTCCAGTTTCTGAGGAAGCCTGTGTCAAAAGGTGCAGCACAGATATGCTAAAAGAACGCATACACGTCACTATTACAGTGAATACTGGAAATGACACCATCCACACTTAGAAAATTTTCAGTGCAACTGTGTCCAATTTGTGTCAAAGCGTGAGTACAACTACATTCATTTTGATGCAATTACATCAGGCACAACTCACCTGGGCACCACAATGATGCTGGAATTCTGGGGGAAAAATTGCAGGTGCGGGGGTATCTGACCCTGTGAACGTTTTTGGCCAAACTCTGCCTGTTCACTTCAGAACCTGAGCTGCTGGTGGCAATACATCAGCTGAGCAAATGTTTTGTGCGCTGTGAGCCTAAAGTTGATGTCACACACTGTGGAGAAGCAACTAAAACTTACCAGTTGTGCCAGAAGCAGAGTTGGGCGAAGTAGGTGCTTCGCCAGCCTGCCTAGTATGACACCTCCAAATGCACCAGGCTGCTGTCACTGACTCCCCCATAGCTTGTTCTGATGATTGCAGTTGCCTGAGCAATCAAACTCTCGCCTTTTTATCAGTCACTCACATGTTTCTCTGCTGCATTGTCTATTGGATTTCCCAATCTTCAGGCTGTTTATTTATTTTTTCTTTCTTCACCAATCCCGCTATGTTTGCCCCCCTCTAGTGCACGCTAGGCAAGTGCCTAACCTTCCTATCCCCAATTCCAGCCCTGGCCAGAAGATATGTCCAGGAAACTGGCACATGACTATACAAGTAGATGAGCACAAGCAGAAGCAAATGCTGGGGGCATGGAATTTTAATGGGAAGATTGTTTTGTGGCACACTGCACTGTCCATCCCTCAAATGCCAATTAATCATTGGAGTGGAAAATAATTAGATCAAACCAACATCCATATGGACAGCTGAACTGGGAAAATATTAGCTCATTTAAATGCATGGGCACATGAGATTGTGGACAGTGGAAACTTTCTACCAGTGTAGCACACCAACACTCTCAATTGCATCGTATATTCAGAAACTGTGATTTTACACAAATGGCAATGGTACAGTGAAGACAAGGCAAGGCCTGACCTGGTGTGAAGCTGTGATTCTGGCCCTTTAGACTCTTTAGACTTTAGATTCAGCAGATTATGTGCCTGTGTATGGGACCCTCCAATGTGCCCAGGTTTGATCGAGGACCACATTGGCTCACTGATGCACTCCTCCCTCCGAAAGCGCATATTCCAATTGTTTAATCCATCTTTTTGGCACTAGATTAATTGGCCAGATATCACCCAGATTATTTGGGCATATTGGGGAAAGAGACGCTCATTTAGTGACCTCACTAAACAAGTGTATGGCCAGCTTTACAGCAGGCTGGTGATGTCAGAAAGTAAAACACATTAATATCAGCCATGATGTAACTGGAAGGCTGCAACACCAGTTATAATCTCCACTTATTGCTTCCTAAAGTTTGTGATCTCTTGTTCCCAGGATAGTTTGTTTTTTTCATAATATAACCAGCATTTATATGTCTAGCCTACTCTACACGTCACTGTCAAAAGTCCTGACTGGTAACAGATATGAAGAGGCTACAGCTTGTTCTGCATGGTGCTGCAAAGGTTTTTTTTTTTTTTTTTTTTTAAATCTACTACATCATTAATAAAACAAATGAACATGGTTAAACCTTCCCCTTCCTATGTTTATTTTCACAACCTCCTTTTGCTCCATGTCTGTTTAGGAGATTGTATTTGCATAATAAATAGATATATATTTAATATCCACTAACACATGTTCTTCATTTAGACGCTAGTCAACAGAATTTCTCTACACATGACAAGCAAGATGAGAATCCCAGGCTTTAGTTCAGTGTTCCTCAACCTTTCTTTTTTCCAGCTGACCAAAATTCAGCAGTTGTTCTAGCTTCTGGGTCTATAGTCCTAATTTAATATTTATTCAATTGTATCGGAAAAATTTCACTTTATTCAGAGAGATCATAGAGACCCTCCTTAAACAGTGTGGGGACTTATTTTTATATGTTCACCTCTAGCTAAATCCACAGTTGGAGATATACAATACATTTGCCATTTGCAGATGTAAGGTACCAATGCGCACTGCAGTTTCTCCATGCAGGGAATTATATTTTTCTTAATGACACACAGGTAGCTCTCTGCAACAGAAAACCCACCAGGGAATTTAATTCAAATATGACAGACTGGGGTTATGTGGTAACCTGGGCAGCTTTTCCCAGTAGACAAACAAATGTTGGTGGAGGCACTCCAGAAACCCACGAATAGATCAGACCAGAGGATGAATAAAAATAGAAATCTTTATTGTACAAACATCTCTTGCCTGACGCGTTTCGTGTCTCTAGGACACTTAGTCATAGGCTTCGTCATAGCTTTTCCCAGTAAATAAGCATCTAGTTGGCTGCAGTAACATACTGTAATGTGTACAAAGATTTTGCACAATCACTTGACTTCTAACTTGGCTCTATCATGGTCGGTACATGAGTGACCCTTTACTGCAATCATTTTGACTCATCAGCCTCTGGTGCAATCACCCCAAAGTTTAGAGTCTAATTCAAAAAAAATAGATGGAGACAGAATAACAACTAAATTCAATGACTGTGTCAGGATAAAGGGGTGTTTTACCTTTAAGTTAACTTTTAGTATGTTATAGAATGGCTACTTATAAGCAACCTTTCCATTGGCCTTCATTTTATCTTTTTTTATAGTTTTTGAATTATTTGCCTCCTTCTTTTGACTCTTTACAGCTTAAAAAAATGGGGTCACGGACCCCATCTAAAAACAAATGCCCTGTAAGGCTATTATTAATTAATTGTTATTGCTATTTATTATTACTCATCTTTCTATTCAGGCCCTCACCTGTTCATATTCCAGTCTTTAATTCAAATCAATGCTTGGTTGCTAGGGTAATTACCAGATTGCTGAAATTGCAGAGCTGCTGAAAAAAGGCAAAATAACTCAAAAACCACAAATAATAAAAAATGAAAACCAATTGCAAATTGTCTCATAATGTCACTCTCTACATCATACTTAAAGTTAACGCAAAGGTGAACGACCCTTTTAATAGCCAAAATGCAGTGGTCTCACTTCTTATAAGAGATGTGACAAACTCTCCCATAGGCCAGACAGTCAAATCAGTGCAATTTGGCTCCTCTTCACTTACACAACTGAGCAGCAGAATATATTTGCTGATTGTAAACCTTGGACTGTGAGTGGTCAGCTTTTACGATAATGTATGTGAACTTCTTATGGGATCACTTTGGTTTACTGAATTGGGGTAAACATTTGTCTGTTTTATGGATAATCCCTTGTGTCTCAGTGAATGTCACTGAATTGTCCCAGTAACTTTAACTCTATATAGTTAACAAAGGCTGTGGATGTTACTGTTTAGGCGGGTTGTGGATCACATGAGAATTTAAATAGGTCTATTAATATTCTCATAAGACTGAATAACTATAATGCTACCACAGGCATCCAGAGGGAGGATGTAAATGAAGCTGATGTCACATTGTCCATTGGTCTGCATTCTGTTCTAAAACCCTGAAAAACTCCTGTTTGTTATACATTATTAAAAAGTACTTTGTAACTTGCTGGCGCTGTGTAAATGATGATTATGATGATGACCCAAACTCACCATGGAAATACATTTTAATCTGACACGTTGCAAAATTAAGAATATTGGCTAGGAGTGGGTGGCGGCAGTGTTAGATGGGTGCAGGGTTTGACTGGGCTGGCAGGACATTGGGAAAAAAAGCTAGTGGGCCCCGGTCCTCATGGGCCCCATCGACCCAAACTCGCTCCCATTGTGCTCACCTCCCCCGGTCCCCGATTGTGGTGGTAAAAAGTAAGCAGGCCCGGATTTGTGGCAAGGCGACAAAGGCCCGGGCCTAGGGCGGTAAAACTTTAGGGGCGGCATGCTGCCCAGCCACATTCCAAGGAGCATGCGTGTGTGCTCGCGGGGGGGAATGTACTTGCAAGGATGAACAGGCGGGTGCAAGGACCCTGTGGACTAGGGCGAGCCAAACTGCCACTTCAGGCCGGGCAGCAACCCCAGTGGGCCCAACACCCCCCAGTCCAATGCTGGATGGGTGATGTGCTGTGGTCTGTGGTGATTGGAGGGTTTGAGCATCCAGGTGGCCTAGGGTGCACAATTTAAAAATTCGGCCCTGTGGCCCACTGCCACACTTACTGAATATCAAGCCTACCAGTGCTGTAACTAGGGTTGCCAGGTAAAAATGATGGTTGATCCCAATGTTATTAATAGGGAAAAAAAGATAAATATAGAGGAAGGCCGGTATTTTTTTCTAGAAAAGATGGCAACCCTAGCCGTAACAGCCCCCAAATTTTGGTTCCTTCTGAGTCTGACATTTTATTCTGTGCTCATGCCCGATGGTTTCCCTTAAGTGCCTGTGTCTGGGTACAACAAAAAAACTCTGCAACTGCTACAGTTAACCCTTGCAACTTGTTTGTAACCACAACTGATGTGCAAGAAAACAGACAGGGCGATTGAGACATTAAAATGGTGGCTCACCTTACAGTTACCTTTTAGTATGTTATAGAATGGCTGATTCATTCTAAGCAACTTTTCAATTGGACTTCATTGTTTATTTTTTATAGTTTTTTTATTTTCCTATTTCTTCTGACTCTTTACAGCTTTCAAATGGGGGTTGCTAACCCCATCTAAAAAAACACATTCTCTGTAAGGCTACACATTAATTGTTATTGCTGCTTTTTATTACTCATCTTTCTATTAGTCCCTCTCCTACTCATATTCCAGTCTCTTATTCAAATCAATCCATGGTTGCCAGGGCAATCTGGACCCTAGCAACCAGATTGCTAAAATTGCAAACTGGAGAGCTGCTGAATAAAAAGCTAAATAACTCAAAAACGATAAATAATAAACAATTAAAACCAATTGCAAATTGTCTCAGAATATCACTCTTTACATATTAGTAGCACTACTGTGAACCACTCATTTAACTGGTGGTAACCTTGACCCCACAGTCAAATCAGATCATTTTGTCTGATGCTGAACAGTCCTGAAAGAACCGAGAGTTTGCCAAAATGTTGCTTGTAAAAAAAAATGATCATTTGAGGAATGTGACTAATCCTTTAGGTTTTAGGCACTGCTGCAAAGGAAATCTTATTTTCTCTTTTCTCCCCTCTATAATATCAAAGGGCAGACGTGTGTGTCAGGGAGAGGCGTGTGATTTGCATGATTGTAGCTCCACAAATGAATCCTTTGCAAATAATGTCAGGTCCCCAATCTTTACTGCCTTGCCTGCAAGGAACAATGGATTTCCCAGTCCTGGTTGCTTTAATGATGCACAATCTGTAAAGAAAGAATTCCGGATTGCAGAGATCCCCAGAAAAGCCAAGCAAACAGAAACCAACATGCCATTTAGCTCAGCCCTGTGACCTTATCTGCTTGTCACTGTTTGCTCAGCAGCCAATCAGCAAGTTGTTCAGCAAACACGCCATCTGCTCTGCCCCTCCATGATGTCAGAAGCAGCTTGGCACCTTTGTGTGGCACCCCATACATGCATGGCACATTACTTTAACCCCTAGCACCCAGGGAAATATATTGACACCGGTTCCTTATTATTATACAAAGAGAAACTGTCACTGCAACTGCTCATCCCCTGGATTAATCATTTACCCTGTTCCCTGCACTAGATCATTACATTGAATTCTCAGTAATGAAAGGGGAGGGGCAATAAAGTCTCAAGTGCAGTTTGTATTGTGGGCAAATAGCTGGTAGGGTTTGGTTTGTGTGCTGTCCAATCCACTGCCAGGAGCAGACTTGCACCAGTGCAAATTATAGCAGTTTAGGGGTGCTCCCTAGTGATGGGCGAATCTGTGCTGTAACGGCGAAAAATTCTCAAAACACATTGAAGTCAACGGGTGTCAAAATAATTTTGATGTGAGCCACAATTTTTATAAGCGCTACTATTTGGCGCACGGCCATTTTTATGCGCCGCACCAATTTCGCAGCAGCGGATTTTTCGCCGGCGAATTGTTGTCGCAGTTTTGTGAATTAATTCGCTTGTGGCGAAACATGGAAATTCACCGCAAATTTGTGTCTGCTGAATTTATTCGCCCATCACTAGTGCTCCCTCTGTCTATTGGGGGGAAGACAGGGATAGTAATATCTCACCTTTGGCCGCAGCCACTTACCTGTGTCTTGAGCCCTCCGCTACTTCCTAATTGGCTGCGTGTCCTTACCTTCATGTCACATGACTTGACTGCATTTGTTGAAATAGACTGCAAAGGCCAGCAGTCTCCCAGCGCAAACAGGGTATACTGATCCAATTTCCATTGATACAAATAGAACTCAGAATACAGAGGAGTGTGCACTGCAGGCACTGATGGAACTGTTAGTTATTGCTATATAGATAAAATCTAGTATTTATGAAACTTCATAACATTCCTCATTGTTGTGCAATCCTATATACTAACCGAAGGCCTATCTATGTCCCGAGTGGAGGGGAGGCAGATGCGCACGCAACTTCGGTTAGGATCTATGAGATGCGCGCGCAACTTCAGCCGAAAGACATAGATGCGGCCTTCGATTAGCAGATGTGCTGGAAGGTTAGGATCAGAACAGGTTAGGATCGGGGAGGCAGATGCGCTGGAAGGTTAGGATCTAGGGAGGCAGATGCGCTCACCGTCTCCTTCTGCCTCCCGCCGCCTCTTCTTTCCTGCTCACTCAGGCGGCGACCGCTGGAAGGTTAGGATCTAGGGAGGCAGATGCGCTCACCGTCACACTAGGGGAACCGGTTGCGTACCTGCACGAAAGTCTGTATAAGCGTCGGCCATCTTGCTACTCCTCTGCGACTTTGTCATCCGCCCACTGCCAAATCCGCCCACTAAAGTCTGTATAAGCGTCGGCCATCTTGCTACTCCTCTGCGAGTTTGTCATCCGCCCACTAAAGTCTGTATAAGCATCGGCCATCTTGCTACTCCTTTGCAAGTTTGTCTAATGGCGGCGCTAGCGTCACTCTAGGAGGGGAACCGGTTGCGTACCTGCACGAAAGTCTGTATAAGCGTCGGCCATCTTGCTACTCCTCTGCGACTTTGTCATCCGCCCACTGCCAAATCCGCCCACTAAAGTCTGTATAAGCGTCGGCCATCTTGCTACTCCTCTGCGAGTTTGTCATCCGCCCACTAAAGTCTGTATAAGCGTCGGCCATCTTGCTACTCCTTTGCAAGTTTGTCTAATGGCGGCGCTAGCGTCACTCTAGGAGGGGAACCGGTTGCGTACCTGCGTGGGTGGCCATTTTTAGCAAAACGGGCTATATTATCTCCAAAAAATATTGATGTTGACATGATAAACAACCAAGTGATTGCATTACTTCCTGGACAAAGCTGTGTCTTTCTGAGTACTGACTGTATTGATTCTGAAGACGAAAGTGAGAAACTTAACTTCCCATTAGAATATTTAAACACTATCAACAATGCTGGATTACCACAACACAATCTTATACTCAAAGTAGGAACAATAGTCATGCTGTTAAGAAACCTTAAGGGTAGGGGCACACGGCGCGATTTCGCCGCGATTCTGCGCTAAGCGAGTTGTCGCTGCGTTTTTTAAGCCGAAATAGCTTTGCTAACTTTGGCGCTGGCGTCAATGCAAATCGCGGCGAAATCGCTGCGCTAATTCACACGCGGCGATTCGTTTTCTATTGTCGTCCGAAGTTGCCTCGCTGAGCGTTTCCGGGCGACAGTAGAAAAAGAATCGCCGCGTGTGAATTAGCGCAGCGATTTCGCCGCGATTTGCATTGACGCCAGCGCCAAAGTTAGCAAAGCTATTTCGGCTTAAAAAACGCAGCGACAACTCGCCCAGCGCAGAATCGCGGCGAAATCGCGCCGTGTGCCCCTACCCTAACACTAAGCAAGGTTTATGTAACGGTACACGGTTGGTTGTGAAGAGCATGAGACAAAATGTTATCAAGGCAGAAGTGCTTACAGGATCCCATAGCGGTGATACTGTTTTGATTCCCAGAATTGACCTTACCAGTTCTGACCAGGAATTACCTTTTAAACTTAAACGACGACAATTCCCCATTAAGGCTGCATTTGCCATGACAATCAACAAATCACAAGGACAAACATTGGATAAAGTCGGCATTTACCTATCTGAGCCTGTGTTTGGTCATGGTCAACTTTATGTTGCATTTTCAAGAGTGCAGCGTTCATCTGATGTTAAAGGACAAGATTTTAAGTACAGCTCACCAGGGAGAACTCATTCAAGGACAGGAGAACATTTTCACAAAAAATGTTGTTTATAAAGAAATTTTTCAGTAACACTTTACTACCAATAAACTCAAAATTTAAGAATTCTAATAGCAGATAGGTAATAACAAGCAATAGGCACAGATTCACTCTACATCCCCACAAATTAGCGTCGCCAGTTGCTGCCTGGGGATGCCGAGTGAATCAGCACCCATCGCATTTTGCTGCCTCACTGTTGTTACCATTCTTTCATTAACGATTCTTTAGAGAATCGGGGGTTTACTGGTAAAATATATTGCATGCTAACATAAATACAGCAGTGTTAAGTAAATAAAGATCTACATACAGATTTAGGGAATGCATTTCATGATTACACTTGTTTATTTTTCTTCATGTTGCCATTATCCAATTTCCTCTTAATTTGCATTTTATATTTTTATATGACAGATGTATCATGGTTTCTCGGGGCCTCTAATCTCAGGAATTGAATAGCTGCTGCCAACTGCTCTTGTTGCTAAATATGTTTAACTGGGGGTGAGATTGTTACATACCCAATGGGGATGTAAACACAAAGATACAGTTTTTGCCTGATAAAATAATGTGTGATTATAAGTTTCCTTTCTTTATGTTCTCATTACAAAGGTTCAGCAGTTTTAAAGTTATGTGGACATGTAATCGCTAATGAAAGCAATACTGACCTGCCCCTTTCTGCACCTCTGGTTCTGACTTCTGAAAAATAAATCTGCTGATTATTGCTTCAAGTATCAAAATTAACGTTTCGGAAACAACTTTAAAACCCTTGATCCTTTGCGTATATTGAACAGTTGCTAAGTATTACATTTTCTTACATTAAGTAAAAATGTATTTCTGTATTTACAGTCAATTGTAATTGTATTAGCAGTATTATGAGTGCTTATTAAATGATAACTGACAGATAGATTATAGATAGATATCAATATAATTTATTTACCCTATACGTGGAAACGTTGTGGCTTTATTTTTGTTCCCATGAGATGTATTAATGTAAATAAAATTAAAAGGAAATGCTGAACTTCCAAGTATTAAATACCTGTAAACTGCTGATAGCTAGGAACTGGAAAAAAAAGGAGATTCCAAATATCCACCAAATACAACAAGAAGTAACTAATAATTTAGAATATGAAAAAGCAGTGCCAAGAGGTCTAAGAGAGAAAAGAATAATAAAGGAAGCATATAAACTTTGGCTATCTAAGACCAAAACATAAAGCCTACATTATCAAGGACTATATTTAGTAGTAACTACCCTGGAAGGTATAACATTCTTTTATTTTTTCTGTGGGTTTTTTTTTTTTTGTGTTAGATTTATAGTTAATGTTAGATCTTACTCCTTAGAGAAGTATGTTAAGATATGATTAAGGGAGTTACTCCCGAAACGCGTCAGGTGATGTTGGTCAGTGACCTGTTGGAATAAACCACCTTCTTTATTTTACCGGTGTGCCGCCTTTCCATTTCTTGAGCAATTACTATTTCAGTGGGGACGCTGATGGCAGAGCACACGGACAACAACAACTAAAAAATGGAGCTACACTAACAAGAACACACAGTGGGTGAGCTTGGAGCCACCTAAACCTTCTTTGTACTGTATATAAAGATGCAATGTATTTATTTGTTGGAAAAAGAAGAAAAATGTTAAAATTAAAAACTTACATTCCCATATAAAATAAAAACATAATTGAGACAGTATATAGACATCTGTACTGTAACATGATTTTTTTTTTGTCTCAGGGGAAAGTGTGAAAATGTGAAAAAAATTACCTGTTGCCTTCTTAATAGTACATTCCCCTAATGTGTGCATTATCAGCAGCAATGTATTATTATTATTATTATTATTATTATTATTATTATTATTAGCAATGTAGTTTTACAGAAATGACCCTGGAGGAAAGAATATAAGGCGGTGAATTAATGAACAAATAAACACATTAATATAATATCATACAAAAAGCGGAAACCTGAACTGGAAATGTTTTGCGTGAAGTTTGCGCTGTTCTCTTGAGAGTCGATGAAACGTGAGTTTATTCACAGCGTTGGTATTGCTGTACAGTCAGGGCAGCCATCAGGGGGGACAGGGGAGGGAGAGTTGTAGGGGGCCCCGAGGGTAAGGGGGGCCTTGGCCACACTTACTTGATTAGCCAGGCCCCCCATCTTTCTCAGAGCTGCTGACTTCGGGAAGGCATGGACATTTAAGGGGCCCTGGCCACCAATTTTCTTATAATGTGGGGGGGGGCTGGCCACCAATTTTTTTTCTCATGTGGGGTCCTAGCCACCAATATTTTTTAATGGGGGGGCCCTGGCCACAAATGTTTTTTTATGGGGGGCCCTGACCACAAATATCTTTTTATTTTTTATTAACATGTGGGAACCCTAGCCACCAATTTTTTTTTTGTTTTTTTACTGTGTGGTGGGGGGCGGAACTGTAGGTGGGGCTTGTGGTGGGTGCAGCCCAGGGGGCCCAGGAAATGTTGTCGTATGGGGCCCTGCGATTTCTGATGGCGGTCCTGTGTACAGTGGCTGTAGAGTAGTTTTACTTCTGTATAACATCTGCCTTTTATACAGCCAGACCTCTTATTACACTACAGGGTAAGTGTCAACCCCTGCGCCTGGCATCAGTATCAGCAACTTAAATATCATTGTTTAACTTTATAACTTTATGCCAGCAGGAACGGCCTGGTTTATGAGAGATATTCTCACAATAATAATCATAATAATGTAACCCATTATTGCTATACACATTATTACCAGTATTATATTAATAATAGCAATGGATTGACAATATCAGTAGCAGCAGTATATATATATATATATATATATATATATATATATATATATATATATATATATATATATATATATATATATATATATATATATAGCAAGTTCTTGGGCTTCAAGGCAGCAGCAGGAGGCGGATATTCCCTATGGAGCTGATATTGGTGCAATACATTTTCCTGAAGGTAACTCTCACCTGACGAAGGGGCGTCCCCCCGAAACGTTGTGCATCATTTGATGTAACAAACACGTAAGGGGTTTACCCAATTTTGCTTATATTCCTGTGTTCCGGTTTCTCCTTTCGTTTCGTTCCATTGGATTTCGGGGAGTGCCGTCTCCCTAGAGGAACAGTGCAACAGGCAATCGAAGAAAGGAAGGCAAGTGTGTGCCTTCACACTGTTTCTACAAATCTCACATTTCAACAGGGTATTCAAGTGAATACCTTTTTTTCTGGTACTTGTGCCTCTATAGAAGTGGGGACACTGCTCATATACATATTTCTAGATCATTTCTGTGATATTTCTGTGCCAGGTAAATAATACTATATATATATAATTGGTGTAAAGTAAATAAAATAGCTTCGCACTCAGGAGTGGAGCAGAATGAATAAAGTTAATAACATGAACACTCTACATATACATCCCCCAATCGCACAGTCCACTGGCCTTATTGCATTTATTTGTATTTCTGGAAGCAGCACACCTCTGTCCTATACCTTGCACTGACACCACACCAACACAACTGCTTCCCATTCATATACATTATTGCAATAACAGTAGCATAATTGTATCCTTTACATTGTACTGAGAATAGAACATAGTTGACCTATACAGTTCCTTGATAGAAGCACAATTGCTTCCCATGCCCTACACCCCTGATCCCCAACCAGCACCTTGTGAGCAACATGTTTCTCACCAACCCCTTGGATGTTACAAAGCAGGCATTTGCCTTTGAACCTCTGACTTGGTGCCAAGTTTTAGAGACATAAGGTAAAGACCATGTTTACTGATCCTTCTGTAATCTGTCAATGCACACGTGGCTACAAAATAACCAATCACAGCCCTTATTGTGCACCCCTAGGAACTTTTTTTTTGTAATATTGTCTTTATTCGTTTTTCCAATATGTACAACAATGTGCAGATGTGGTTTATGTCTGTCTGATGACTCGTAATGTCAATTAGAAGTATAAAGGTAAAATCAAAGAGAAAAAGGGAAACTTAAAATTAACATAACTTTATGTATCCACACAAAAATATTCTGAGCCTAGGAACTTTTTTAATGTTTTTAATGCTTCTTTTTTTAATGTTTTTAATGCTTGTTTTGCTCCTTAACGTTTTATATTTAAATGTGACTCATGGGTAAAAAAAATGGGGTCCCTGCTCTACACTGCATCCATCTAATATAC